>NW_004949127.1:2902345-2916281 GCF_000317375.1 Microtus ochrogaster | reverse complement strand
GTGTCACCAGACACAGATTCACACTGAAGCTCCCTGTCACCAGACAGATTCACACTGAAGCTCCCTGTGTACTAGACATAGATTCACACTGAAGCCCTGTGTACCAGACACAGTTTTAATACAGAAACCAAGTAGAGTTAACACTCAGTTTTCAATGTCTAGGCCATGAGAGATAGAGTCCATGTCCATGTCATGTTAGAGTATATGACTCTACATGGTTTATTTTGATAACTGAAATGGTTATCATGTACAGTATTTGAGGGCCTACATGTTTCTCTAAATTTAAGTTGATTTATTTAGCAATATTTACATTTTTCTGTAAATACAGCTCTATAAGTAAGCTACAATTAAAGCCATAGCTATGATTACACATTAATACACAGTCTGTAATTTATAGACATACAGTAAAGAAGAAAGAAAATGTACTCACAAAGTCAAAGTCTCCATCGTGAGGGACTCTCCAGTCATCAGGAAACACACTCTGTGACACAGGGCAGGGCTCACGCACATTCTGATTGCAGTTCTCATGACTTTTGTTCTTCAAGTCCTGCTTATCAAAGTAGTCCATGAAAGATGGTCGTTGTACTTGGGGTGATGTGGCATTTCCTTAGGCAAAGAAATACAGGAGGGCGTAAGCTCTAACATTTTAAAAAGTATGGTATTTATTGAAATGGGGAATTATTTTCAGTAAGTCATATAATAAATTTATTCTGGTCAAAGTCAAGGACAACACAGTCATTTCCTAAATGTAAAATGAAAAATGTGTCCAGACCATATAAATATGAAACAAGTACATAAAGACTCCAAATACTCCTGACTATAGAAACACTTCATTATTTTAATGAAATATTTATCATAATTTTATTATGAAGAGTACCAGTGTCAAGGACAGGACATTTTAAATATTTCTCTTCTATTCACGTTTATGTTTGTGCTGATAATCACAGATGTTTAAACTGCTCAGAAACTGGACAGGAGGGCGGCTGATGCTTTCCCTTCATCTTCTATCTGAATCCCCCGCTCCTGGGGCTCCCATGGCTTTGCCTGTCTCCTGAAGCAATTTCTTTAGCTCAGACTGTCCTCAGTTCTGTTTCCAGGTTTACAACTGCCGGTCATCACAGCAGATAGACCTGATGCCAGCTGACCTCTGAGGCTAAGCGCAAGACAGTTCCCACCAAACCCGCAGCTCGCCCACCTCTGCCAGACAGCAAGGAGCTGAGAATTAATTCAGACCCTCCTCTCCCCAACACGGATCCCAAAATTGTTTAACAGAGGTGTTTAAGTTTCACTATCTTTGATATTTAGTCTCTAGGCATTTTTTTGCCTACTCCATAAAAAAGGGGACTGAGGGGTGCTACAGCCCCAATGACCGGGCTTCTGGGAACCCGATGGT
The DNA here is from genome assembly GCF_000317375.1 of Microtus ochrogaster. Classification (NCBI taxonomy): domain Eukaryota; kingdom Metazoa; phylum Chordata; class Mammalia; order Rodentia; family Cricetidae; genus Microtus; species Microtus ochrogaster. Next base: position 2,914,888 of record NW_004949127.1, on the reverse strand, counting down.
GACTGTACTGTCAGCACAGGGACTTTCTAAATACAAACAAACTCTACCTTTTTGCTGCTCGGAATCCTTTGATGGCTAATTTTTAATATTGAACAATTACAGTAAAAAAAACATTTAGAATAACTATTTTTTTTAAAAAAAAATCTTGTAGTTAAGGTCTTGATCAGTAGTTTCTAAACGGATTCCTTAAAGCCCTAGGGCGTCAAACACTGTCCTTGAGACCACCAAGAAGGCATTCTCATCTAACTCTGCAGGTAGAAAGTAAGCTACATTTTACAGAAGGACTTCCTGGGGCGGGGACAAGAGGCTCAGCTTTGTCCTGTCACTTGTACTCATGTTCCAAGTGAGCTCCCGTCACACACTGGTGGCTCAGACATCAGAAGACCTGGGTGACTCTCCCGTCCTTGCTCTTTTGTTTCCTCAGATGAAACAGCCCAGGTCTGCTCCTGTGTCACGTTCCTCAGCCTCATCCTCATCCTGTTTACCGTCCCGTGGGGACACAGCAGACTTGCAGCATTGTGAATTGTGACAACGGTCCCAACAGTGACTGGGCCAATTTAGAATGCACTTGCAACAGGTACGCGCAGCTGACTGCTGACTGCTAAGAGCACAGCTGGCTGGAATGGGAACACGGTGCTTTCAGTCTCCAGCAGAGGAGGAAGCAGAGGCAGTGCTTTCTCTCTCTGCCATAAATTCCAGAGCGAGGAATTTTTAACTTAAAAAAGGGGCCAACTCCAACGTGACAGTTTTTATTTTATCATATTGTATTTTATTTTGCTATGTTTTATTATTATCCCTTAGAAGTCTATTTGTTTTCTAATGAGAGACAGAAAAGGAATGGATTTAAATGGGAGGGGAGGTGGGGAGGAACTGGGAGGAGTAGAGGGAGGGGAACCCATATTTAGGATATATTATGTGAGGGAAAAAATCTACTTTCAGTAAAAGAGGGGTTAGTGAGACGGAACCATCATGCAGGCATCTGGCTTCTCTTTCCCTTCCCAACTTCCCCAGGCCTTCTGTTTATTTATTTGGTGTATTTGGATGTAGTAAGTTTGCTTAGGTAAGAACATAAGAAACAGGAGTTGCAGGGCATATATTTGTCTAAAGTATCTCATTACCTTAAAATGATAAGACTGTCTCCTAACCCTACAAATTTCTTACTTGTTTCATATTGGTTAGGCAGTTTATTTTAAATGGTAAGCCACATATAACATAAAATTTATACCTCATTCCTAATATACATCTAGAAAGCTAAACACGGGGTCATGTAGGCATATCTGCACATCCATGGTCACTGCAGTGTTAACCATGATAGCTGAAACACAGAAGTCACTCAACTGTTGACGCGCAGACTAGAAGCCAACCTGTGAGGAAGGGGAAGGGACTGGTGGATGCATCAGGGTTTATTACTGGCATGAATATTGATGAATTATGATGAATTGGAAACATTTCATCAACAATTCCAACAAACTTTAAATACCCTGTATTTATCTCTAGACCTCATCATTAAAACACATATTTTTAGAATTTCCAGAATTGAAATTTAGTTTCTACTGCAATTTCTTACTACAGACTAGGATATATATATATTAAACCTCATTTAGTTTCTACTACAATCTCTTACCACAAACTGGGATCCATATAGTAAACCTCATTTAGTTTCTACTGCAATCTCTTACCACAAACTGGGATACATATATATATATATATATATATATATATATATATATATATCCCCTCAGTCTCAAGTTTCAACTCATTTTATGAGAACAGAGGAAAATAACACATTAAGACTACATTTCTACATTTGCATAAATTCTCGAAAACATACTTGAGAAAAAGAAAACACAAAGTGAGAGGTAAGGAGGTAACAGAGAAACCTTTTGCTTAGTATTCTTTTCTCTCTCCCTTCTTCATTGTTCTCACTAAGTGTGTATGTGTCTGTTGCTAGGGAACAAGTGCACGACTTCATATATGTTAGGTATGTGCTTGACTATGTATACCCCTAGCCCAAGAAGAGGAATTCTGTAACAAAATTATATGTTATATGTAAGCTCTGATTTTCATCACAGTCTTAAAATGGTTCACATGCATAGCTATTTGAGGACTTTAACAAGAAACATAATAGGAGCCCTGAATCAGAGGAGAGGAAAGGGATCTTTGGGAGCAGAACCTAACAACTGAGAAGGTAAAGTTTGCAAAGACCAGCCCAAGCCGGTTCTCTCTGAACTCATGATCCTCCTGCTTCAGCCTCCAGAGTGTTGACTGCATTCTTTACAAGTAAATTAAGTATGCACAAGAGCTTTGGCAACACACACACACACACACACACACACACACACACACCCCGTCAAAACTACTAAGGAAACAGTACCTCCTGAACAATGTCCCTCTCAAATGGCTCCTCTTCCCCATACTGGCCAGGATTGCACTACTCTCACCTGGCCCCACCACAGATATTCTAGTTACGGTTTGTGCTTTCTCTCAGAACATATGGAATGCTTTCAGAAACCTTACCAATACTTAAGGGTCTTTTAGAATACAAGTGATTCCCTTTGTGTGGGGGGCATGAGTGAGTACATGTGTTTGCGTGTGTTGAGGGGAGCTCGGAGCTAAACCCAGGGCTTTGCACATGCTCTGTATCACTGAAAGCCACACCTCCAGTACAGTGTAACTCCTGATTCAGATCTTTATATCTGAGAATGGAATGGATGGAAGACCAACGTTTCCTGTGAAAAACTGGTATTAATGAAGCAGCTACCAATATGACCTACATAAGCAAGAGCAACAGCATAGGCTTGGAAGGAAGAGAAGAGCATGCATAAGCGTACTGAGTTAATAATGTTTTGTTATAAAATTACCCAAAGGAAAAACCTAATGGAATAGGAACAGACTGCCTTCTTTTATTTGAGTTGAATTTTAGACATTTGGTGACTCTGCAAAGATTATTGGAAAACATAAATCTTTTGTGAAAAAAAAAGTCTTAAAAACTAAAATCAAGAGTACTTCAGTAGGAATTTCCTTTCATGGAAGAGTAGAGGAAAGGCAGAAGAAAAGCCAACACTTTCTTCTGTAGTAAGTCAGAGAATCATAAGCTCAATCAGATATAAGCCATGGCAAGAGAAACCATAAGGGCTGAGTGATCCCCGGGATTCTATAACAAAGAGGGGAACTCCTCAGAACTGTCTCCAGCCGCAGACGGTGGGACTGAGCCAGCATCATCTCTGTCAGGAGCTGTTGCCCTAAGAGCCCCTTTCTCCACTGTCAGGATGAGATCTCTTCTGGCAGAGTGGCTAGGTGACACAATTCTGTATAAGAGCTTCCAAAGGGTAGAGACATTGAGCTGGTACCTGTATGGAGCCTTCACCCCTACGCTCTGGTCTCTGGTGTGTGAAGGTACTCCACAGGCTACAGAAAGAGAAACCAGGACACCAACCCAGCCATAAACCCTTGAGCTGTCCAATCTGCGCAATGTGCTGGGGCAACCATGGCATAGAATGGTGGGCATGGTCAAAGTTGGTTTAACTTGAGGCCCAGGCCACAAGAGGGAGCCCATGCTCTGGATGGCCATGAACACAGACTGGCTAGTCTAGAAGCCTAGGGTAGAACCAACCGGACTGGCAGAAGAAAAGAAACAAATAAAAATGATTCCTCATGCAATTCTACTGTACTCATACATGGCTGCCTTGTCCAGGCGTCACCGAAAAGCCTTCCTGTGGCAGCCGAAGGGAGCAGGTGCAGAGACCTACAGCCAGACATTATGTCTAAATTGGAGATCTCCAATTGGGTCCCTCTCTCGAAGCTTGTGGAGCCCTGTGGGAGGGCAAAGGAAGACTGTAGCAATCAGAGGGAATGGAGGTTACCAGGAGAACACAGGCGACCAAACCAACTAAGCAGGGCTTGCTCACAGAGGCTCACAGAGACAGAAGTGGCAGTCAAAGAGCCTTCATGGATCTGCCCGACATCTTCTGCACACATGGTGCAGTTGTGTGTCTTGGGGGCTTTTGGGGGACTCCTAACAGTGGCAGTGGAGGTGTCTATGACTCTTTCACCTCCTCTTCGATCCTTTTCTTCCTATTGGGTCGCCTACTACAGCCTACCTGATCTTTGATAAAGAAGCAAAAAATATCAAATGGAAAAAAGAAAGCATATTTTACAACTGGTGCTGGCATAACTGGATATCAACATGTAGAAGAATGAAAAGAGACCCATATCTATCACCATGCAGAAAACTCAAGTCCAAATGGATCAAAGACCTCAACATAGAGCCAGCCACACTGAACCTTATAGAAGAGAAAGCGGGAAGTACACTTGAACACACTGGCACAGGGAACCACTTCCTAAATATAACCCCAGCAGTACAGACACCGAGAGAAACAATTAATAAATGGGACCTCCTGAAACTGAAAAGCTTCTGTAAAGCCAAGGACATGGTCAACAAGACAAAACAACAGCCTACAGAATGGGAAAAGATATCTCTACTAACCCCACATCAGAGAGAGGTCTGATCTCGAAAATATACAAAGAACTCAAGAAACTGGACACCAAAAGATCACATAATAATCCAATAAAAAAATGGAGTACAGACCTAAACAGAGAACTCTCAACAGAGGAATCTAAAATGGCTGAAAGACACTTAAGGAAATGTTCAACGTCCTTAGTCATCAGAGAAATACAAATCAAAACAACTCTGAGATTCCATCTTACATCTGTAAGAATGGCCAAGATCAAAAACACTTACGACAATTTATGCTGGAAAGGTTGGGGGAAAAGGGAACACTTCTGCATTGCTGGTGGGAATGCAAGCTGGCACAGCCCCTTTGGATATCAGTATGGCGATTTCTCAGAAAACTAGGAAACAACCTTCCTCAAGACCCAGTAATACCACCTTTGTGTATATATATCCAAAGGATGCTCAATTGTGCAACAAGGACATGTGCTCAACTATGTTCATAGCAGTTTTTTCTGTCATAGCCAGAACCTAAAAACAACCTAAATGGCCCTCGACCAAAGAGAATGGATAAGGAAAGTGTGGTACATTTATACAATGGAGTACTACACAGCAGAAAAAAATAACGACATCTTGAATTTTGCAGGAAAATGAATGGAGCTAGAAAACATTATTTTGAATAAGGCAACCCAGACACAGAAAGACAATTATCACATGTACTTACTCATAGGTTGTTCTTAAACATAAAGCAAAGAAAGCCAGCCTACAAACCACAATCCTAGAGAAGTTAGACAACAATGTGGACACTAAGAGAGACATACATAGATCTAATCTACATGGGAAGTAGAAAAAGACAAGATCTCCTGAGTAAATTGGGAGCATGGGGACCTTTGGGGAGGATTGAAGAGGGGAGAGGCAGGGAGGGGAGCAGAGAAAAATGTAGAGCTCAATAAATATCAATAAAAAATTATACAAAAAGAATGCTATAACAAATAGGGGCCACAGGGCTAGAGAGATGGCTGGTCTTGTAGAGGAACCAGTACGCAGCACTTACATGGTGTCCCAGCCATCAGCATCTTGAGTTCTGGGGTCTCCAGCGCCGTCCTCTGGCCCCCTCACACAGCAGGCACTCAAGTGCACACACACACACGTGAGCAAAACCAAACACATACAACAAGAACAATCCTTTTAAAATATAAATGGCACAGACAAAAACTTAAAAGACATTTAGCACACACATTCAATAAACGATACCACCTATTTCTATTAAAGTCCGGACAATAACCCACTAAGTCAGAAATTAGCATTCACACAGAGTTAACAAATCTATAAAACAACAAACAAAAGAAGGCAGTCTGCTCCATTAGATATTTCTTTTTGGATGACTTCATAATCAGATTTCCATTTAGATGCAAGTGCTTACATATATCAATATTTTCTATTCTCACTTCAAACTCACTATTGGCCTTTAGACTGTGCCTTTGTGACACACAAAAAAATGTTCAAGTTTCTTTTACGTTCTAAAGAGGAAAATAGATTGGGTTTGTTTTGAAGTTAACGGGAAGGGCAGCTGCAACTGCCTAGTTAATGTTTTACTTTACAATTTGAAACACATGCCACAGTGTGCATCTGAGTCTCCAGGGGAAGAAAGAAGATGATGTTCCTCACTTGCTATTGAGAGAGAGGAGTGGACATGAAAACTCTGGGGCCCTGCAGCGCAAATGAGGTAGGCAGTCATATGTGATTGTGGTTGCTATGGCAAACACTTTCTTACAACACTAAAAGGGTAACCACATAAAGCTGACATCAATTTCTCCAGCTGCAGTTAAATTCTGACCCCAGCTTATTAAAATACATTTTATTATAATAATAAACTTGATATTTAAGATTACTTAGTTCCTCAATTTTGGCCCAATTCTTTCAACTTACTTGCTTATATAACCAAAACCCCATTAGCAACAAAAGAAAAAAATAACTGTCACTCATTTCCCTCTGCCCTACGAAACTTTAAAGAAAGAGCTGTTTCCTATCTCATTCATTCCTTTAAATATTTACAAGGATACTAAATTATGTGGAATATAATTTTGCAAAATATGTCAACCCATCATAAGCATTACTATTCCTAGTTTGCATATGTCTTCTAAGAAAACAAGCTTTCATGAAAAGATAAATATGTGAAATTTAAAAATAATTTAAATGCAGTTTACTTGATTTTTTAATTTCTTAAAATGGTGTGACAAAGATATTCAAGTATAAGAAACAAAGTAACAATTCACAGATGTAGCACAGTATACGTCAACATCAAAGGTACTCGTGGAATTACCTCATTTGTACTACTACAAGTATTTTAAAATGAGTGCCCTATCTGATTAGTATTTGCCAAGAAAACACATACAAAGTCAGAATGGGATACAAGCTACTAGGAACAGCTTCCCGTAGCTTTATCACAGTGTATTTTAAAATACAAGAGGACACAAAACCCAGGGAAGGTCCAGAGCCTAGCTACGAGGAAGGTGAGAAGTTCAGAAAGAACAGCTGCTTGGAGGCCAGCAGAACCCAGCGTCCAGCGGAGGGTCTGGGAACAGCCAAGAAGGACCAGAGTGTGCACGAAGGCACTTGTGCCAAGAACCCTGACCGGCTGTTGTCCATCTCCAATGAGGGCATAAGAGGAGGAAACAGACAAACTGAAGCTGAGCTTTCAGTTAAACACAAAGAGCAGAGTAATAAACATAATTGTGTGTCCATGGAAGTCTTTCTTTGGAGACGGCAGCAGATACTCATTTGCCCAGGGAAGATCAGCATTTCTGTGTTTAGCTTGTCCTTTGTGGTAGTAAAAGAGAACCACACAGCCAAGATACACTGCCCAATGATCGTGAGCAAACTCACACTACACCAAACACCCCAGGCCTCAACATCCCAGTGCCAACAGCAGCCCCAAGTTAGGGGCAGCAGGAACAGCTCTATCAGACTCATTCCTGAGGCCTGGTCTTCACACAGCCTTCTTTTCCAACCTGCCCACTGGTTTTAGTAGCATCTATAATTTTAACTTAAATTTCTCTATGCTTAAAATGTCTAGATTTGAGCATGGAGAGGATGCCAGCAGTAAGGGTCACTTGTTGCTTTTGCAGAAGACATGGGTTCAGTTCCCAGCACCCACATGGAGGAGGCTCAGTAACAGGGGATTAGACATCTTCTGAGATCTGCAGGCACCTGCATGCACACAGTATACATACATACCCTCAGGCCCACATACATATACAAACTAAAATGATAAAATAAATCTTAAAATATCTAGATATATCTTCTATTTCTTCTAATAAAATGTAGTTGAATTAAACACATTGAGATGTAACTCTCACCTCAAGTTAACTCAATACTGTCCCAGCCAGAAGACAAAATATCCTACCAGTTCCTCATCACGCATGGGTCAGACCATCCCTGCTTCTCTGCCACTCAGAAACAAAAGGATGCAGTGGAAGGTAACCCTACCCCAGAGGAGCACACAGCAGGGAGAGCGTAAGAACAGCCAGCAGCCGTGGGAAGGTCAGTCTTGCCCTCGCACGCACGGCAACACTGTGCCTGCACCACTTGCTGACTGCAGGTCAGGTCTGTGGGGCAGTCCACAAAAGGATTTAGAATCTTGTCATTCTGTAAGCAGCACGTGTCAGCCCCTGTGGCCACCCAGCACTCTGCTTCACACGGCAGAAGCAGCCATAAGAGCTTGGAGCCGCACTTCCCCTGGGGGCATCTCCTGTGTGCAACCCCTCCTAGGGTTTCATCCCCAGTTTGTACTTCTGTCTCTGTTGTTTAACCGATAATTTAGACGATGTTCAATAATATTGTACTATATTTATTAAAACAAATTTTTAAGTTTTCTTTTTTAATTGGAAAAGTAAATGTTAGAAACACTATCCTCTCCTTAAAATATTTCACAAATTAAATTATGGGTTTGTAGCTTGTAAAAAAAAGTTCCATAAGCCTAAGTTAAACACACACACACACACACACACACACACACACACACACACGTATGCATAGTGCTATATATATTTTAAAGTTTTTTTAAGGCAGACTTTTGCTGTCAAATAAGTTTAAAACCACAATTTTCTATAACTTATCTGTTTTCAGTGTGGATATGATTGAGAGAAGCATCATTCAGTGAGAAGACACATACTTTTCATAGTTCCATCCTCCTCCTCCTCGTCCTCACTGTTTATGACCATGGTCCCCAGGTCCGATTCTAACATGGTGCTGTTGTGCTCAATCATCGTCTGGGCCCCTTCACTCATGGTGCTGGTGGCCCGCATTGTGCCCACACTTTCTGAACTCGTCTTCACCATGGTGTGTGAATCCAGCTCATCTTCATCCTGCAGGCAAAATATCACTATGAACAAAGACCTCTCACGACAGCGGGACCTCTTAGTTCTCAGTAAGAACACACACATGCTTTCTCTAATGATAAAAAGTACCGTTACTACGGCAACGGTCAATAGTGTGGGAAGCAGGGACTCAGACAGACCCTGCACACCAGCACCGCTCACAGCAGCCAAAGGTAGAGGAAACCTGAGCATTTACCTTCCCGTGAATGCAAAAATATTGTTCAGCGGAGGCACACCAACTCTGCTGGTGTAGCTGACGAACCACTGAACTGTTTTCTGTAGTAGCTGTATCAGTTTATAGTCACAACAGCAGTGCTGTTTATAGTCACAACAGCAGTGCTGTGGGCTCCAATTCCTCATCAATATTTATTGTTTTCAATTTTAAAAAATGGTCATCTTAATGGGTACAAAGCAGTGTCAATCCCGTTTGATTTATATTCTCTATTAGTAGTGATATTGAGCAATTATTCATGTATTTAATAGTTCATTTGTAGATCTTCTTTGGAAAAGTGTTTACCGAAGCCTTTTGTCCTTTCTTTCTTTTATGGCTTTTTGAGACACAGTTTCATTGCGTAGCCCAAGCTAGACTTGAACTGGCAATTCCTGGCTCCAACCCCCCCCCCGGGGGGGCAGGATCACAGGCTTGTGTCACCATGTCTAGCTTCCTTTGACCAGTTTGGATCGGACTGCATACAATCTGAACATTAACACTTTACTAGGTATAAGATTTGTAAATATTATTTCTTTTCCTAAGTTGCCTTTTCACTCTCTGAGTGGTACCTTTTGCACACAATAGATTTTCATTTTAAAGAAGCCCAACCATCTTTCTTCTCTTTCTGCTTTTGCTGTCCTGTTCTAGCTGGAAGTAGGATTTCGCGGGAGAAGAGAGGCGGGCAATGCAAACACGAAGGCACACACTTCATGCACAGCTGTGCATGCAGGCAAAATACCCATAATCACAAAAACTTCAAAACGAAGAACTTAAAAATTAAAATACAGTTCTTGCAGAGGTATGCAGATGTGGAGAAAAGAAACCCCAATATTGCATCTTGGCAACCTGGGTGACTTGAAGTGACAGTAGGCTCACACCTGTTTAACTGAAGTCTGGCCCCGTGTCTCAGCTCTGTGTTCTTACTCACAGCCCCTCCTCAATCTCATGCTCTCAACTATCTGATGTATCCTTGTTTACCACTTAAGGTCTAAGGACTCTCACTTTCAGGGTTTCCCAGTCAGACAGACCTGCATTTGTCCTTCTTGTCTTTCCACTGTCTCTAGTTACCAGCCACACCGTGTCCTGGCCTCACCAGCTGCCCAAGAGCAGCGCTGCAGTGCGGCACACACTCATTCCCTTTTGCGCGCTAGCTCACCAACCAGCAGGTTCTTTAGTCCTCCCAGCTCAAGTCGTCTTTTCTATTCCTGTGGCCACTGATCACGTTGCTCATTTTACACCTTGGTTAGTGCACACAATAACACCTCCTGATGGGAGATTCTGACTCCCCTAACGTCACCAGATGTTGGTTCAATTCCTATCTCAAACGGCTTAGCAGGAATAAGATTTTCCACGGACATTAAACCCTGAGCTCTAACTCTTGTCCTTCTTTAATATTATTTGTATCACAACACTCTACCAGAAACTTCTGGTGCTGGTCCTGGCCTACATCTCAGCGTCCTCTCTGCTCTGACCCTGCCGTCACTATTGTCTCACTGTTCGTACATCCCCCAATCTCACTGAATCTTCACCAGAATTCCCAACGCTACTTTGCTCGTTAAGACCCCCTCTGTTCATGACTTCACTACACAGAATGCCCTCCCTCTGTGATGGTGACTACAGCCTGTCACTTGACAGGATCTAGACTCACAGAGGAGACACACCCAGGAGAGATTATCTACATTATCTTTGCCCGTGCCTCTGAGGGATGATTCTCGGTACATTAACTGAAATGGGACGCCCCATGCTAAGTGTGGGCAGCACCATTCTTGGCCGAGGCTCCTAGGCTGCATATGAAGGGGAAAGCCAGCTGAGCAACAGCACGCATCATGCTTTGTGTCCAGACTGTGGATCAATATGACCAGTTGCCTCCAGTTCCTGCTGCCTCCATCTCTAAGTCAACAGAACCCAGTCATTCCTTAAATTGCTTTTTCTAGAAACGAGCAGAGTGACGAGCAGACATCCTCTACACACTTAGTTCAAGTGTCTTTACCTCCACGGTTAATCAGATTTATTGTTTTATTTTCCAAAAAAGAAGAATTTATAACAGTCAGCATACATCTTTGTATGCAAATTTATGATATCCTAATTTGAGCACTTATTCCATAAAATGTTTATATAAATGCATGTGTCTATGGTTAGGAATAGACAATAGTGATGGCAGGGTCTTTGCATAAAAACGCAGGAAGAATTCAATATTTCCCATTCCATAGAATTATAAAATGAAGGGATTTTACAATAAGAAGAAAATATTTTAATCCCTCATTTTATATCTGAAAAACCCCCAGGTCTATAGAAAGGAAGACTTCCCCACGGTTACACAGCTATTTGAATACAGACCTAGGGTGAGAAGAATGAGGAGGGTTTTCTCACAGCATTTTCCCACCATGTGTGCTCCTTACTAACAGCCACACTCTGACTATCTGAATGCTCAGGCTACAGACACAGGCTTACAATTCATCCAATTACTTTTTAAAATTATCTTTATTTGTTTGTTTTGTATGCATGTGTGTGCATGTGCATATGTGTCTGTCTGTGGATACTCACCGTGTGTGTGCAAGTCAGAGGGCCAGCTGCAGGCGTGAGGAACAAACTGAGGTCATCGGGCTGGGATCTCATCAACCCCACTTTCCAGTTCTTAGTCTCAGAGTTCAACTGATCATCCCATTTACACTGGTCTGAAGAGCATCTGTCCTGTAAACTAGTGAGGCCTTGCATGTTGTTTCATTCTTGTCTTTTTCAGTCTCTCAAACAACTGGAGGACTGAGTCTCCCAAGAGATCACATCACATTATCCTACTGCTATAAACTCATCTTCATCATGGTGAAATGTCATCTGGCCTTGTAACACGTCTGTCCCATCTCCTGTCCCCCACCTTGCTCAGCACACTCCAGCCATGCTGGCCTCCTTAGCCATTTCTTGAGAATTCTGCAAATGCTCCTCTGTGGTTGACCTTCCAGACTGGAATGCTCTTTTATAAGACAGGGTGATCACTCCTTTACCTGACGACTCTACGCATACACGACCTCCTCAGAGAGGCTTCCTGTGACCACCAACTGAGGCTTCTGCCACTATTTGCTGCTTATCCTCTGTGTTTACGAGCCGTAACTGCCTTCTCTGCCACTAGACCACAAGTTTGATGATAACAAGAGACTTATTTTTAACTTCCAAATCCCTGGTACTATGATTATCTAAGACTTAGTAGATACATGAGATTATTTCTATTTTAATTAGTAATTCATTTAGTGAGCACTTATTATACATTTGGAATGTGTCAAGTAGTTCACCAGTATTGGATACAGAGATGAGGAAGACATAGTTTTGTTCCACTTGGTTTTCTAAGGAATTTGAGGCTTGGGAGAAATCTTCTAACACGTGAGCAATGAATTCGGAGACAGTCTCTTCAGTGCCACAGAAGGTGTTGACAATGAATTAGGAGACAGTCGTCTCTTCAGTGCTACAGAAGGTGTTGTTGACAATGAATTAGGAGACAGTCTCTTCAGTGC
>NW_004949127.1:2889377-2901970 GCF_000317375.1 Microtus ochrogaster | reverse complement strand
GAATTAGGAGACAGTCGTCTCTTCAGTGCTACAGAAGGTGTTGTTGACAGTGAATTAGGAGACAGTCTCTTCAGTGCTACAGAAGGTGTTGACAGCATGAGTCCAAGGGCAGAGCCTCCAACTCTGCTTTAGTAAGTGAAGATGTCCTGAAATGAGAGCTTTCCTCTAAAACATTAAACTTTAACAACATATAGTAACTATACATACTTACAGGGTACAGCAGGCATTTTAATGCCTATGTATAACATGATAAAATCGGGTTTTATTGTGTCTATTACTTAGTGTTTGGGACTGCTGAGATTCTGTCTTCAATTTACTGAGTCTTAGAGGACAAGAAGGTTATACACAAACACGAACATAAATTTGGGTGGAATGTTCTGTATCCGAACTTGCCCCACGAGAGCTGCTCTCAGACACATTCTTTCTCACACACACACTGCAGGACTGAATGCGGTGTAACTTCCCCCAAGACACCTTGTTGCTATGCTGATTATATACTTGCCATAAACATGCTTTAACTGTCTGTGTGCCTGATGCACCTAAGTCCCCCTTTTCACTTTAAAATCTGAGAGCAGTGCTGGGTTGTAAAGCTATATTCTTAATGTCCAGTATAAAGCACTGTTCTTTAGATTTCACTGACTGAAGTTAAAGTCCTCACTTTGAGATAATGATAAAGCATAAAATTAAGGGACAATGTTATGCTAAGTTCTAGAGATAAAAGTTTTATTTAAAATATATTTGTATGTGAGTGAGCCAGCTGCAATGCTATGAGCATGGGAGAGTTGTTCCCACAACTCATTTGTTGTGTGGCAGCACGGATCAGGAGAGGTACCCACTCCATCAACACCTGAGGCAGCACAGTAGAGCTGGCCCTGAGATGTGGGTGTGGGAGAACTGACCATGAAGACAGGAAAGCGGGAGAACTGGATCGGCCCCTTGCTCATCGTTGCGAGGGGTGAACCAGTCACAGCAGTGAGAGAGCCCACCCCGGTGGTGAAGACAGAGGAGAGCTGGCAGGCTGACCATCCTAGATAGACCCAGAGCTGTAGAATCCCCATGACACAGGGAAGCAAGAGTATGTCCAGAAAGAGTCCCAGCGAGGGCCTGGCATCGATGGTGCAGCAGAGACGAGGGGCTTGAACTAGACCAGTGATTCTCTGGGATGAACGCCTGCATGTAAAAATCTACGGAGAAAGGGTTCACGGCCTGACTCCCTGCGTCACCACAGCTTCCATGACGAGATTCCCCCTTCTTCCTTTGTCTTATTTTCCTTTTTCTCTTAAATTTTATTTTGTTTTATTTTGGGGTGGAGAGGAAGATGGGTGGATTAGGAGGCATGAAGTGAAAGGCACAACGAATAAACTGAAATTTGGGGAGCAGAAATAATGCTATTAGCTAAATTATTATTGATCTTCCATTTAATAATGATAAAATGGCTATTAGACTTTTATTAGGCCTCACCTATTTTCCTCTGTGAACTTAGTAAGACATTTATCTCTTATTCAAATAATGAATGTAAACTTCAATTAAACTGAAAATTTTACCCAAAGTCACAGAGTAAATAAGTAGAAAAGTAAGGATTATAGCTATTTTTATCTGACACCAAATCTTGACTCTAACTTCCAATACGTAAGACTTTAAAACTACAAACAGCATTTAAGTCTGATTTAAATCATATCCCAGGTCTGCTCAGGCACATCTCGTCTGCTGGGACAAGAGCCGAGGAGACGGCAGCAAGCAGATGACTTGTGCTTGAGTCTTTTACTTAAATTTTAGAAACTGGGATTTATGCTTTCTGGTATATCTTACCGAGAACACAGGAGAGGTTACGTTCCACTAGCTTCATTTAACAGCTACCAGTGCAGCATCTTGTCATAAAGGCAACCAGCTTATTCACCACACAGTGAACCTGACTTTAGCTGTCGAGACATTTGTATCTCATCTGCATAAGCAGCAATGCTGCCATCATTATGTTCAACAAGAGCCACAGCTTCCGGCTGAACCCAAACAGATTTCTACTCTCTGTGCAGTCTGCACCCATGCTGAATCTACAAAGGGACAGTTTGTACCTTCAAATTCACAAATTAGATATACAAGTATAAAGCTTCTGCACAAATTTAGAAAGGAAGGCTCTGTGATGTATTATTTTTATATGCAGTCACTTTGCTAAAAGATGCTAATTTACAAATACATAGACCCCCAAAAAGTAAATTTAAACAAAGTAGCACAAATATTCAATTCACAAAGTGAGTGGGGCATGAATGATATAATACAGACGGAGAGAAAATTATTTTATATGAAATTAGAAAAGTCAAAAACTAATAAATTTGGTAATGGTGTTGAAAACCTCTCAGCAACAAGGTTTTAACTTAAAAATCATTAGCTCTACATGTAATCTTTTATAGTTTAGATACTGCTAACGTGAGATGGTACTTAACCCCTTTAGAACACAGTAGCTATGAACGTTAGCTTACAGAGAAAGGTCTGCAGAGCAGAGGCTCTGTTCCAGGAAGGACACAGAGCACTTTCAATCAGAGCCCATCATGTGCCAGGAATGCAAAACAGAGCACTGACTATAATCCAGCCTGTGAATCATAAGGTCCGCATGGAATACAAGTATTCAAAAACATTATTAGGAACTCCTACTCCACTTCCGGGACAGACTTGTGCTATAATAGTCTAGTGTGAAGTACCTCTGTATCTGTGTATTTCCCACTCTAGCATTTTCTAACTATCCTGTTATAATTCACTAATGTTGAAGACAGTTACACAAAGATCTCGTGAAGTATTTGCAATACTAATGAAAAAACTTAATCCTTTAGGAGATAATCTATTTAAAACATTCTAACCTTTTAATTTCTCTTAAGTGCCAGGAAACTCCTTCAAAGAAGCCCCCTTTAGGACAACATCCACTTGTTGTGCCCTCTGTCTGACACACCCACATGGTCTGCAAACACCACATTCAGAAACTAACTCACCGTAGCACTACAGCTGGTGAAGGTAACTGTGAACCTGTCCACACCATCATCTGAGACAAAACCTAGCTGTGGGCTCACCATCCCCAAGATAACACTTCAATGCACACACCACTGAGATCAGTGAGAGCTAAGGGCGTTGGCTGTTAGGAGTTAGCTTAGGAAGCTGGCTCCAGGAATAAAAATCCAGCCTTCTAGACTGAGGGGCTGTGAAGGCAGAAACACTCTGTCTAGGATGGAAATGGAAGTGAATATGATAATACCATTAAGAGATCTCCCACAGCATTAAGAGATGTATACGGGATGCCTTATACATCGGAGTCAGTAGAAACTGCATGACCAAAGAGTGGTAGGAACCTTAGAAATGAAGGATAAGTTGGAGAACGAGACCAAAAAGGAGGCTGGAATAAGGTCATAGTTGAGATCCAGATGTCAGGGTAATTAGAGCCCATGCTAAAGCAGGGTAAGTAATGGCAGAAATTTTGCAAGTCAAATTTGAAGGAAACTGTGAGGGAAAATCAGTCTTCTAACAGCTTTTTGTGCAAATATAATGGGTCAAAGATAGCCTCAATATGCTGGACTTAAAGAGACCAAAGGGACTCCAAATAGCGTGTGTATGTGTGCATAAAAGATCATGGTAGTCTGAAAATTGAAAAAATAGTATATAGTACTAGTTCTTTATAAGCAAAAGTGACGTGATGGAGTTGTCACCTCACCACCTAGTGAAAGAAACAAAAACGAATTCTTTGTGGTGAAGAGCAGAGGAGTTGGCAGGCATGGGCAGTTAAGTCAGTGGAGGCAGAAGATGGGCAGGGTCTCCTGGTTCCAGGCTGGTGGCTGTGTGCTTTAACTGAGAAATGACCCCCACTGGGTCATATATTTGAGCGCTTGGCTCCCAGCTGGAAGCACTGTTTGGGGAGGTTATGGAACTCTAAACACAGGGCCCTGCTAGAGGAGACTGTCACTTGGGGTTGGTTCTGAAGTTTTACAGCCCCACCCCACTTCCAGCTCACCATCCCGGCTTCCAGAGTGAGGGAACATGAGCAGCCCCCTTACCGTGCTGGCTGCTACTGCCTTGCTTACCTCGTCATAAGAACTCCCTTTTGGAACCATAAGCACATTAAACATTCCTTCTACTGTAGCTTCTTAGGTCATGGTATTTTATCATAACAACGGAGAATTAACTAACCCAGTGAGTCACTGATGCTAACATGCTAACCCTCTATCAAAACACAGAAAACTAGTTCAGCTGGAGAAGGCAGAAACCAAAACGTACCGCTAAATTTGCTTAAATGTCCCCAGTTATGGAGGACGCCCCATAGTTACTCCCCTAGAGCAAAGGTAGACTGCTGAAGAGACCCTAGAGAACAGGCCACTGAATCCACGTGCACACACAGGAAGGACAGCACTGCTGTTCATGTTAAACAGAGCCCTGTCTGCTGTGTCTGTGCACAGTGGGGCCATTAACAGCTGGATAAATCTGGTCTTGCTACTACCATGTTTAGCCAAACTGTGCTAAACACTATGGAGAAAACAATAGAACACTCTCCTTTAAAGAACAGTCCTTAAGCACCCCCCCCCACACACACACACAGGGTTTCTCTGTGTAACTCTGGCTGTTCTGGATCTCTCTGTGTAGACCAGGTTGGCCTTGAACTCAAAGAGATCCATCTGCCTATGGATCCTGAGAGCTGGGATTAAAGGTGTGCGCTACCACCATCCAGCTTAAGCACTTTTTCTGTATCAGACTGCAAAACAGTACAAATTGGTATTCAGTCACTCAGTGTCACTGAGACTTGTGGTCCCTGAAAATCTGCACAAAGCATGAACTCTCTTCTCACTGCCATTAGTAAGTGGTCCTTTTACTTCAAAGCAAACAGAAACTTGATGGATCCATAACTTTTTGCATGTTTGCAATCGTGTCTTAAAATAACATCAAAGCTTCCAGAAACTCCAGAAGTCGCGAAAGATTTGTCATTGTGGGCAGGACTGCAGAGGTTCACAGTGCAAGACTGCACAAGTTCTTGGCATTATACAAAGTTTCCAAACAAAAGATTATCTTCCATTCCCTGGGCATAATGTTGATATACAACACCATAAATTAAGGCAAAAGTGACCCTAACTATGACTCTTATTTTCTTCTCTCATAGACAAAAAGCTGTCAAAAGATTAGCAAAATATAAAAGAAACTTAGAAATCAGATGTTTTAAAACAATTTGAAGACTATTGTCCTGCTATAAGCAATTTATAAATTGTCCACAAGAGGGCACCACAGACAAAAGACTAAAATTTCATTAAGAGGTTCATAAAACAGGTTTTTATAATGTTAACTTGGTATCTTTATCAGAAATAGATTAGTAGCCATTGATAAATTTTAACCAAGATATTTGAGACTATTATAAATGACTGTGATATTATTATAGTTGAACCTATACATTCTGTGGTGATGATCATTTTGTAGACCTATCCTAAACAAGGAGTTAAATACAAGTAAAATTGTTATAAAGTACATATATACAGTGATTCATAAGTATTTGTATAGTTAACACTATGTGTCAGTAAGTTTGCTAAGACACATCCTTTATCCCTGAGAAAGTGAGAAACTAGACAGTTATAGTGAGAGGAACATTTGCACGGAGCTAAAGCTGGCCTGCTGGGGGGGGGGGGGCTGCAGCAGATGACCAGCTGAGAGAAGCCAGAGGAGAACACAGGTCAGAGGACACAGTGGGCAGAGCAGGCTTGTAGAGAATATTTCAGAAAAGAGCACAAGGAGACACTATGAATGGCTCGACAGTTGCAAGTTTAAGGACTGGGGGAATCTGGCTATATGCACAGAAGTTGTGTGTCTGTGTGTTTCAAGCAGTCTTGCTATGGAGCTTAGGCAGGCCTCAACCTTGTGATCCCCATCTCAGCCTTCCAGGTGCTGGGATTACAATGCATGCAGCCTCCACGGGACTTTTTTTTTAAAGGGTGAAGCAATTATTCTGTTTCTTATTGTAATGGTAGCTATGTGACACCATGCACTAATCAAAATCAATAGAACACTGAATCATAAAAAGTGAAACTTCAAGATCCCCCGAGTAAATTGGGAGCATGAGAGTCATGGGAGAGGGTAGAAGGGGAGAAGGGAGAGAGGGGAGTGGGGGAAAGTGTATAGGTCAATAAAATCTCAACAACAACAAAGTGAACCTTAAGGAGCATTAGGGAAGACCGTAAAGACACAGGTACTGATTATAAGCTCTAGCCACAAAAAGTGCCACAGGTGTGTAAGTCCTATGTTGGAGAAGTTTTAAAAGCCAGATCCTGGGGCTTACTGGTCAGCTAGTCTAGTCAACCTGGTAAACTCCAGGTCATTGGGGGACCACCTCAAAAAGAGTTGTATGGTACCCAATCATACAGTGTTGATAGATAGGTAGATGTATGTATGTATGAATGGATGAATGAACAGACGGATGAACGGACGGATGAACGGATGGATGAACGGACAGATGAACAGACGGATGGATGGATGGATGGATGGATGGATGGATGGATGGATAGAGATAGATGAGTGCATGCACACACACACATCATGTACAATACTCAAAGAGTATATATCATTATCGTGAAGTTAAAGGATTTGAGAATAGAAAAAAATGTGAAGAAAACAAAAGTTGAGCTGTATTATAAATGTATAAAGGAACTTCACTGCAGTCTATGGGGAGAAAAGGGTTTTAATAACTTAGAATCGGAAGAAAACTTGGAGGTGAAGGGGACTGTACACGAGGACTGCAGCTGGCACCGATGTTTCTGATGGGGAAACCAGCTGGCAATTCAGTAATGGATGGCGATGGTGGGAACTGGTTTCTCCTCACTGGGGCAATGAGTTACACGTAAGCAAAGGGACAGAAATGAAACAATTTGCTTGGTATAAACAAGAGTCAGCAATGTCTGTCTGAAGTCACAATCACTATAGATATGAATGGACACAGACTCACACGGCAAACGATGAACGAGAAGGCATGAGTTAGCATGGACACACACGTCTGTCTATGCTTTGCAAACCGAGAGGGTACAGATATAATGAGGCACACCCGACTTCAGACTGCACTGCCAACACTCTCCTCTAGTAAGAAGGAAACTCTGGAGCTGAGCCTGTGTCATAGGAACAAAGGAATCAACAAAAAGATCCCAGTGGTCAAGTCTGGAACAATTTGGGGGAGGGGTGGATATAGTATTAAACAGTATAGTTAGGTTATAATCTAAAGCATAAAGTAGGCTCCTGCCACCGCCCACACCCCCAGACCTGGCCCTAGCCCTGCAGCCTGTAAACTGACTGTGTTCCAGCCGTGTCTGTTCTAGCGTCATCTTATGTGGTACATTTGTCTAGTTACAGATTTAAACTAAAGTCTCTCTCCACATCCCCTTGGTTTTCCTCTAATGTCCTGTCTGTTTCAGGACAAGCCAGAATACCACAGTACCCTCAGCTGTCATGTTTCCTTTGGCCCCTCTTGATGTCACACAGTTTTTCGGGATGTAGTAACAGAGAAAATCGAAATTCAGGTACATGGAAACTATTGTTTTTTGAAATTACTCTGTAAATTCAAAACTAATCAAAATAAAAACTTAATTAAAGCCAGGCAGTGGTGGCTCACACCTTTAATCCCAACACTCGGGAGGCAGAGGCAGGCAGATCTCTGTGAATTCGAGGCCAGCCTGGTCTATAAGAGCTAGTTCTACAACAGGCCCCAAAGCTACCAAGAAACCCTGTCTCGAAAAACCAAAACAAACAAACAAACTTAATTAAAAATGTAAAAAACAAACATTTGCTGAGTCCATGGCATCACTAAGTCAAAGCTGGTTAACCCACAGGATGGGGGGGGGGGGTTTCCTATTGGCTTAATTAGCATTCAATACAGAACTTTTAACCAAACAAACAGATGAGAAATCTCCCAAAGGCAAATACTAGCAATTGCCCGCATCACTATTGTTTCCAAAAGTTACCAGGTGATTCAGACATACAGAGACACAGTCAAACAGTCACCCACTAAATGGTTTACTTATTGTATTGAGTGTCACATATACCTGGGAATCATTTTTGCATTAGACAAAATTAAATCATATGGAGATAAAACACATCATTTGCATGCAGTCACAGCATTTGTATGTAGTCACAGCATTTGCATGCAGTCACAGCATTTGTATGTAGTCACAGCATTTGCATGCAGTCACAGCATTTGTATGTAGTCACAGCATTTGCATGCAGTCACACCATTTGTATGTAGTCACAGCATTTGCATGCAGTCACAGCATTTGCATGCAGTCACAGCATTTGCATGTAGTCACACCATTTGTATGTAGTCACACCATTTGTATGTAGTCACACCATTTGTATGTAGTCACACCATTTGAATGCAGTCACACCATTTACACTTGCAAACAAGATTTACTGCCACAGCTCTGTATGTACCATGAGGGATTAGCTCAGAGTATGAGATACTTACAGGGGGGAATCAGAAGTAACAAACAATGCTGTTTTAAGGGATTGTAACTTACCGTCAACAATTTCATCTTAAATATAAATATACCCTACTAATTCATGTTACTTTCTTAGAAGTAATTTTTTTAACTGTTACATTTATAAAAGTCTCTACTAATGCATATGCACTCGGCCATGTACAATGCATTTTAAAACATGGAGTTTGCTGGTGATCACTGCCGCTGTTCAGGGTCTTGGGCAGCAGACAAACAGCAGCAGCAATAACCACCAAGGAAACCATACGCTAATAATGACACAGAAATGAAGGCTGCACTTGAGTACTGCACGCATGACCAAACACACATGTTGACTGTTACAGCTGAAAGGTTTGGAGTTCAGATATAAAGAAGCTACCAGAATGTTCCCATTGCTTTTCCAGTGTCTCAGTACAACCACACCAGCCCTTTTTCAGTTAATATGAAGTAATACAACATTTCTATTTAGCTGAAAGCAGAAGTAGCCAATCTGATAGATGCATAAAAACAAAAAGATTTGTGCAACTCTTGACATGAAGAACTATTTGTAAGTTTGTTCACCATCTCACTTAATATAAAATTCTATATCCATTCAATTCCTTATGCTTTAGTTAAGTTAGCAATATGACAAAGGAAATATCTGCACTTCAGTGATAAATTACTTATCAAAGTTTTTACCTACTAATTCTCGGTGGTACAATCTATGCTTTACCTAATTTCACAAAGTCAACATGCTACCACCATACTTTTCACTTTTTTGTTTGTTTGTTTTTAGGGACAGCGTTTCTCTGTAGCTTTGGAGCCTGTCCTGGAACCAGCTCTTGTAGACCAGGCTGGCCTCGAACTCACAGAGATCCACCTGCCTCTGCCTCCCCAGTGCTGAGATTAAAGGAATGTGCCACCACCAGCCAGCTCTTTTCACTTTTAAATGATCACAAAGAACCATGAATAGAATGGTTGCCTTGTTACTTTGCCAAAAATAGTGAGCTCTTCCAATACTTATGAACACACACACACATACACACACACACACACACACACACACACACACACACACACTCAACTCCCTGTATAATAGCTCAAACCATACCAACTTGGGGAAAGACACATGCTGCCAAGCCTGATGACCCACGCTCCATTCCCAGGACCCACGGTGGAAGGAGAGAACAGACTCCTGAAAAACTGTCTTCTGTCTTCCTTGCCTCTGCCATGGCAATTGTTCTTGAATGCCCCCCCACGAGTTTAGTAGAATGCACAAGCGCACACACGTGCACATTCACAGGCACAAGTTCACACATACATATTTTTTTTAAAAGTCAGTTGATTAGTTTAAATTATATATTAATTTATATATTATTTACAATATAAAGCATATTATACTATATATAATATAAAATATATGGCAATGAAATATTACTTGTACCCTAGTTAGTAAGCTACAAATTGCATCTGCTACATCTTGAATATTGCAGACAAATTAGTATATTCTAAATAAGAACAAGGAAGTCCTGTATACCTACAATTTTATGCAAAAACGGTATCAAATTTTGTGTTGATTTGTTTAAAAATGAATATTGCAAAAATATCTGATTTTTATAGAATAACATAAGCACCACTTTAAGGACAAACTGGTTTTCCAGAGACACCAGGAGCTGTGTATCTCTGGGAGAAACGAACTTCCCCAGAAATCTCACTCACTTCAGGAGAGGAACTTATTCTCCCACGTGGAGACTTCTGACAACTCTAGACCTAATTTAGACACAGAGGAGCCAGACCACACCCTGACCCACCCTGCTTAGATACAGCAGCTCTTGCCCTCTATTTAAACCTGGAGATGGACTTGGGGGAGGGAGGTACCTCCTGGAACTCTTTTTCTTCCCAGTGTGGTCAGTCAGAATCAAAACTCCTTTTTTTGCTTGGCAGGATCACTCACCTGCTAACTGGCCTCCAGAAACAAGTACTCCACCTTGAGAGGGTTGCCAGAGCCCAGGTCTGACCCTCACAGTTCTGGCTGAAATAGTTGGACACTGGTCGTCTGTTTGTATGCAGGGATAGAACTAGATCATCTAATTCTGCATGGAATGTCTTAGAAAACTACCAGTCGTTTTATGCAGTGTGAGCCATCTTACATTCAACAAATAAAGGATCCATTCCTCCATATATTCATTAGCACTTACTATTTTCATAGTATAACTGGTGGTCACGAAAGAGAAAGTTCTGGGTGGTAAGACACAAACTGCACAAATCCAAGGTAAATGCTCCTATCAAGGCTTGTGTATCAACTTTATATCCTACTAACCACTGATTTGCAAAATGTCAGAAAAGGACAGCAAAGAAACAGTTTAAGTATTTATCACTTAGGTAATGGATTAGTAGGTGATATCAATAATTTTTTAAAAAAAATAAAATTACTTAAAAATGACCCAGATGATCTAAAATATGAACTTTCTGAGCCTAATTACGAACCGAATTTTCTTCTTCCTCTTCCAGTTCTCGCTGCTGCTCCTCGTGCCTTTTGGCTTTGATCTCCATGGCCTCTGTGATCAGGTCTCTTAATATTGACACAGGTTTTGCATTCTTGATAAAAGGATGCTATAAAGGCAAAGTTAAATGGTATATATTCAGATTTTTTCTCAATTATAGTCAACGAATAGTAAAACATCTATAACTGGTAACCAGTATCATAGGATTCAATAATTATTTTATTTACAACTAATATGTCAACTATGAAAATACTATTTTGTTTGCTTTAGAAAAAATACTTTTGAGTTCACTTGTTTTTTAAAAAAAAATCTAAGCATATATACAAAAATATACTTCTATTAATAAAGTTAAATGACCTTAAAGATATACTTGTTGAAAGAAAAGTGTGCATTAAATAATAAAAATTTTCACATATTTAAAGCAGATTAATAATTATAGGTAAAAATAAACTTATTTTAGCACTGTCAAATAATTTAATTACTCCTAGTAACTGATGGCCAAAAAAAAAAAAAAAAGGAAGCAACTTGTGACTTTTACATAACCCCTGTTCTGTTGTGTCTTAGGTTAGTAGGTCACTTACAGGGTAAACAGAAAAGTAACTTCCCAACTCCCGCCTCATGTTGGCTGCTGTCTCTGTCCTTACTCCCCTCACCTAGCTAAGAAATGACTACGTTCTCTATTATTTCATAAGTCATGCACTTTGATAAACAAAAGGAAATCCATCAGAACAGACTTGAACTCTTTTTAATTACATTTGAAAATTGTGTGTATGTGTCTGTGTGTCTGTATGTCTGTGTGTGTGTGTCTGTATGTCTGTGTGTGTGTGTGTGTGTGTGTCTATGGGTGTGTGTGAGTACATATGTGGAGGTCAGGAACAACTTGTGGAGTCAGCTCTCTCTTTCCTTCTACCATGTAGGTCCCAAGGATGGAAGTCAGGCCGTCAATACTGGCAGCAAGGGCCTGTACTAGCTAAGCCACCCCATCAGCCTTGAATAGACCTAAATTCTTCTTCAAGGAGAAGAGCATGAGAGACAGCAGAAGGGAAATACACGGGATCAAAACACAATGTCTATAATTTATTCGCCAGTATATATGATCAGAAGAAAACAACTTTGATTATTTTAATAAAGACTAATAGAACACAAAAATACATTCAGACAAAACAACCAATGATGAAGAAATTAAAGACACTTGGAAAGGGCTTTAACATGGTAACAAATTACTTGATAAAACTGTCGAATAAGAAAACACTATCGCTGGGTGATGCTGATACACGTCATTAATTCCATCATTTGGGAGGCAGAGACAGGCGGATCTCTGTGAGTTCGAGCAGAGCGGGTACCAGGACAGGCTCCAAAGCTACACAGAGAACCCTATCTTAAAGAAAGAAAGAAAGAAAGAAAGAAAGAGAGAGAGAGAGAGAGAGAGAGAGAGAGAGAGAGAGAGACCAAAAAAAAAACAGTAAGAAAAACTCTTAGCATCATTTCACAATTAATTTTTTATTACAGTTAAACTCATCAGCAGATAATATTATGCTCTATTGGCAAATACACAAAGCTCTATAGTCCCCTGCACTAGCTGTTGACTGTCCCCTGCACTAGCTGTTGACTGTCCCCTGTACTAGCTGTTGACTGTCCCCTG
>NW_004949127.1:2885484-2888743 GCF_000317375.1 Microtus ochrogaster | reverse complement strand
CTGCACTAGCTGTTGACTGTCCCCTGCACTAGCTGTTGACTGTATCCTGCACTAGTTGTTGACTGTCCCCTGCACTAGCTGTTGAGCAAGCTCTAGATCTCACATTAATTTTTTTTTCAGCTGGTTGGGACTGTGTGACTATATTTCTGTGATTGTGAATACCCGTGCTATGTATACTTCTTGGGCATAGCAACCATACAGTACATAGCATGGACTTCTCTTTCTGCACCACACGGTACCAGTGATGACTTTCAGCAACTACAAGAAAAGGGGGAGTGTGGAAAGAAGGTAAGGACCACCCGGGATGGAAGAAAGGGGGCAAAAAGAGAAAAAAGAAAAAGTTCATTGCCCTTTAGGGATTTAACACCTAAAGTTAGAAAGACAAATACATAATTTAAAATTAATTATGACATAGTAGTTACATTCATGATGGTTTAGCACAAGCTCCACATTAAAGATGCAGAAGCAGAAGAACAAGCTGGGAATATGGCTCAATGGTCAATGGGAATCGTGGCAAACCCTGGATCCTGGGTTCAGTTTCCACGGCAACTATCTGCCCCATAAGACAAGATATTCATAGTATGAAGAATACAAAAAAGTTTTTTTTTTTTTCGAGACAGGGTTTCTCTGTGGCTTTGGAGCCTGTCCTGGCACTAGCTCTGTAGACCAGGCTGGTCTCGAACTCACAGAGATCCGCCTGCCTCTGCCTCCCGAGTGCTGGGATTAAAGGCGTGCGCCACCATCGCCCAGCCAAAAAAGTTTTTAAAAAGCTGCAAAGATGAAGAAGCACGAGCAGAGCTTAGTGGGAAGATCTGTGTAGTCCAGTCAGCAGCACTGCTTCAGTGTTCTGTGAACTTGGATTCTGACAGGCAACGGGGAGAAAGTCGTAAAGGGTGAAAAACCTGGATTTTACCTGAAAACAGCTTTAATAAACAAATAATAGAATATAATATAAGGAAAATTTGATGTCATAATTTTGCAATGCAATTTAATAACAGTAGCGAGACACAGGTAAGGATCATTAACAGCCTGGAGTATAAGATGCAGTTGCCAAACACAGAAGAAATAAATCTCATGGGAAATGAGAAAGATTGGGTGGCAGCAAAATATTAGTCAAAGAAAAAGGATAGAATAGAAGGAAGATTTAAACAACAAGGATGGTCAAACATTTCAGATTCTGGAGCCCTTTGGATTTCAGATGCTTTGATTAAGACTGTTCAACTTAAAGGTTACATACATATCCAAATCGAAACAAAGAAATCTGAACAGTTCTGGTCCCTAGCATCTTAGGTGGGGAACATCCAACCCATGTAAACAGAGCTGTAAAAACAGAATCAATAGAATTATAGCCTTCAAAAAAGATATAAAAATCTCAGCCTGGACTATACTTGGCTATCATCTCCTGGAAAGCGAGGCAACACTTGAAGCCATAGTTATATCTCGCTTCCAAAGTACATCTTAACTTTGTCATTTACCGTACATTCACAATAGTGTTCTGCTCAGAGCTAAATGTGTAGACCCTCAAGCATCTCCACCTGTCCAGTTCCACTTGTATTCCTGCTTTCTACGTAACTGCTTCACATGCAACTGTAACCAACAAAGAGGAACTGGCAGGCCAGGAATGGAGGTGCACCTGTAATCCCTGTAATCACAGTGGAATCGTGAGTTCAAGGATAGCCTGAGTTACACAGAAAGTCACCATGTCCACACACAAACATACATACACATACACACACACACTTGTAAATACAACCTGCTAGTTCACTAAGTATTGTTCAGATACGTATATCTGTTTAATGCTGATCACTCAAGGCTAGATAAACTATTGAGTTCCTCCCTGGAGAGGAGTGCCTCTGCCTACTGATCTGGGGTGAGGAGCCATGAGATCCCCTCCACTCTGATACACCACAGGCACCGATGATCACTCTCTGCAAAGCCTCTGCCCCTGTAGAAAGTGTTGTTTACAGCCACACAGCCAGAAAACAGATAATCTAGTTCATAGCCTTTCTACTATGAGCACACATCATGGAGAACACGATGGCAAGACCTCCACTGGCAAAATGGTGAGGAATTTAGACTTTTGTCCCCTCAACTGTCCAGGTTTTCTAAGACGATACCAGCAAAGACCAACTGCTAACATGGAGATTCATGCCCACAAAGGACTCTGTCCTCAACTCGAAAGTGTCAGCAAAGACCATGTGAATCCTGGGCTTAGATCTTTACCAGGTGCTAATAAGCATCACCACTCTCTCCCTGTTGGAGCAGGGTCACGATGAGAGGCCTGAACAGTCACCATTATTCCGCTATGGTGAGGCCAGTGTCAGTGTAGGCCACTGGAGCAATCAGAGCATGACCTCATCCTCAGCAAAGACTAACCAGCCCTTCCAGCACTGTCAAAGGAGGCCAAGGAAGGAATAGGATGGTACCCTCTACCCCTGAAACAGAATGAGCATGCTCGCTGTAACACTGTATTTAAATGAGGACCCAGGTGGATATCTGTACTAAAATGCCAGCTAACATTTATGAAATGCTGAATTTGATCCCAAGAACTGAGAACAATAATAATAATAATAATAATAACAATAATAATAAAAAGCAGCACTGGTGGCAGAGACCAGTTCTTTGGGAAACATGCAGGAGGATCACAAGTTCAAGGCTGTCTGCGCTACACAGTAAATTCAGGTCCAAATAAACAACTCAGTGAGCAACTAACAAGAAACAAAAGGGCGAGAAGCATAGCTCGGTGCTAGAGTGTTTGTCTAGCCACCTTCAGTCTCTACCATGAAGTTAGGCAGACGTTAGACAGACAGACAGACAGATTAGATTACTGACAGACAGAAGCTAACTAGATACCTAGTTAGATGGGGGGGATAATCTAGAGTCCAACAGCATGATTGTGGTGATTTGAAAGAAAATGGCCCGCAAAGGGAGTGGTACTATTAGGAGGCGTGGCCTTCCTTGTTGGAGGAAGTGTGTCACTGTGGGGGCGGGCTTTGCGGTTTCTTTTGCTAGCTGAATAACTAGATCAATAGGTTGGTGAGCAAAATCAAGACAGAAAAGAATCCATGGTCTCAAAAGTGAAAGAAGGAATGATGGGGATACAGTAAAGAGGGGGTGATGGGAATTACAGTAAAGAGGGGGTAATGGATACAGTAAAGAGGGGGTGATGGGGATACAGGAAAGGGGGTGATGGGGATACAGTAAAGAGGGGTGATGATGGGGATACAGGAAAGGGGGTGATGGGGATACAGTAAAGAGG
>NW_004949127.1:2879875-2885299 GCF_000317375.1 Microtus ochrogaster | reverse complement strand
AAGAGGGGGTGATGGGGATACAGTAAAGAGGGGGTGATGGGGATACAGGAAAGAGGGGTGATGGGGATACAGGAAAGAGGGGGTGATGGGGATACAGTAAAGAGGGGGTGATGGGGATACAGTAAAGAGGGGGTGATGGGGATACAGTAAAGAGGGGTGATAGGGATTACAGTAAAGAGGGGGTGATGGGGATACAGTAAAGAGGGGGTGATGGGGATACAGTAAAGAGGGGTGATGGGAATACAGTAAAGAGGGGGTGATGGGGATACAGTAAAGTGGGGGTGATGGGGATACAGTAAAGAGGGGGTGATGGGGATACAGTAAAGAGGGGTGATAGGGATACAGGAAAGGGGGTGATGGGGATACAGTAAAGTGGGAGGTGACAACCTCTGGGCTGGGGGTTTGTCAGGCTGATACAGGATCTGATGCTGCATCAAGAAATAAAAAACAAGGTGAGGCTGTGAAAGCATATTTGAAAAAGTTTTCATAATTTGGGAGAGGGGCTTAAAATAACATGTTCTAGAAGCTACACCAACCCCAACCCAAAAACTACTGGACAGCAAACAATAAACTATCCAAATGAAATCCCCCCTAAGAAACTGGAGCCCAGAGAGGGGCCTGTGGCCTCCTCCGACAGAAAACGTGGGGTCCCTAACTATGTATTCTCACGTGATGCGAGGAAATGAACTGCCAACCCATAATATTACTAAAAGAATTACCACACAAACTTCTAAAAGTGTGGTTAAAATACTTCTGTAAAAAAGGGAAATGGTGGAAGGAACCTTGGGTATCAGGAAAACTAACAACGGGAGAACAAAAACAGGGTCAGTCAGTAAATTTTCCTTCTTGTGTGTTTCCTCAATTATGTTTTACATTTAAAGCAAATATTATAGAACTGATGTGGCTCTCCACTGCAAAGAGGACATATTTGAGGTGATTACAGCATAATGGGGCCACACGGGAAGGGAAAGGTGCTCCTCCGTCTCACTGGAACTGGCAAAAGCAAGTCACAGACACCATGCTCCAGCCCCTCAGTTAATCTGCCATTCCTGGAGAAAGGCAGAGGAATAAAGCGTGGGCTTAGGCCTGGCAAGGCAGCTTTAGTGGGTAAACCTCGAGTTTAAACCAGGAACCTACAGAGTACAAGAGAGCCAGCCCCCACAAGTTGTATTCTGACCTCCACATGTGTGCTGTGGCTTGCATGTATGACCACCCCAGACTCAATAAATAAACCTAATTAAAATATCTTTAAAAGAACAGGGCTAGAACAAATGGAATCTATCTAGAATAATCACGGGCTTACTATGGCATCTTCAGTGAGTCATTTAATTCTACTGGGCTATAATACCCTTTGCCACAAAAATAAGGAATTATACTGACATAGTTTAAGTGTTTCCAGCCTTCTTAACTTAAAAACAAAGCTTTTTCTTTTTTTACCCTAGAAGGGAAAGCTAGAAATAAATAAGTTTATCTTAAAAGAAAAGACATCAGTGCCCAGATACATTGTTTTACTTTTTCTGCTCTCTTTTCAGACCTTTCCTTCCTGTTGTCTCTTTTGTGTTGAATCATTCACATGTTCATTGAGACAATGATACCAAGAAGCTCTTGATTCGCTTGCTTAACATTTTCGTGGAAAGTTAATACTCTTTCAAAATAAACGCTTTGATCAACTGCTTTTTCAATTTTTATCATGGAAAAATAAACCTCACATAAAATTTACTGTTTCTCAATTTCTTAGTTTAAAAATATTTTATTATGTTTTTATTTAGTGTGTTGTGCGAGTTGGTCTTCTCTTTCCACCATGTGGTCTCAGGGCCCTCTTCCTTTCATTTGTAAACTACACTTGTCTGTTGAGAGAGACAGCAGCGCATGGATGGTAGCAGCAGCACAGGGAGGAAGGAGAAGAAACTGGGTGATCTGTTCTCTCCTCCCACCATGACTGCCAGACTCGCCAGCTAGTGTCTTAATGCTGAGAGCATCTCACTGACCCAAACTTGTCATCTTAATCATTAACTAATTAAATTTTAAAATAATACTTGAACGTAACTCAAAGCTCAAATAAATCTGCATCCCATTCCTGCCTCTTACCCTTGCAATGACCTGCACAAGGAGACACTGAATAACTAGTTTTCTTTATGGCACTGGTGTGTGTGTGTGTGTGCACGTGTGCACACACGCGTTTCCTAATAACTCCTCTTGATGGACCATATTCATATATGATTTTATACATGGTTAATGTTTCATAATAAACTGTTAAAATGAAATTGCTGGAACAAAGAATATACAGAGTTTTAAAAATAGACACAGAAATACTGGTTTTGATGAAGAGTAAGCCCTGTATGATCTTCCTAAGCACTACAGAGCTTCATGAGCCTTTAGTGGGGCTATTTTATGTTTAGTAGTAGCTTAGGGACTGCTGTTTGAATTCTTTTATCATTTAACAGTAAGAAGCATCTGAAAATTATTAGATTTGTTCACGAGAGACACACTGTGAGGCACACTTATCAGTTGAGAGTTCTGAGGCAATTCTGTTGCGGGAAAAGAGTTCTAAAAACTTATTAATTACAAGTATTAAGTTATTTCTTTTTGCTTTAAATTTCCTAAGATTTTTTTTTTTTTTTTGTTTTTTTCGAGACAGGGTTTCTCTGTAGCTTTGGAGCCTGTCCTGGAACTAGCTCTGTAGACCAGCCTGGTCTCGAACTCACAGAGATCCGCCTGCCTCTGCCTCCCGAGTGCTGGGATTAAAGGCGTGTGCCACCATCGCCCGGCTAAATTTCCTAAGATTTTTAAAAAGCCTCTTGGTGTTCTGGATACAAAGTTTATTTATAGTAGGGATACTAAAACTTCACTTAGGTAAACTTGTAGCTAGCACTTATAACATGAAATCTTTTCAAGGCATTCAGGGATCTTGGATTTACATATATTACATACATTAGAGAGGAACAAAAAGTCCAGGGAGAAAGGCTGAGTCATGGAAAAGCCTGGGAAATAAAACCTATAGAGAGATAAGAACTCAAGAGAGGAGAGAATGGCAACAGTAAGCAAATGAACTGGGAACAGATGGGAGACAAAGAGAAACGCAGAAGAGCTGAACACGTGCATCCCAATTCAGGTTTCAGATCTCCGAGGGCAGTGACGAGACTGCAGCCCCGGCTGTCAGCACCCGGAAGCCACCGGAAGTCCCTCCGTGTCGGCACTGACCTGTAACAGCTGTGTTGCGGTGGCTCTCTGCTCAGGACTCTTCACTAAGCACTTTTTAACAAAATCGGTGAAGTCATCAGACCAAAGTTCAGGCTTCCTGAATGTTGGTGGCGGGTTTGTGGGAATCATAAAAATAGCCTAATGGAGATGAAACACGCAAAGGACACGGTAAGCACACAGGAGGACAACCGGAGAAGCAGCTTTCTATCTTGTCAGAGTCTAAATCTAAAAAATAAGTACAAGTACAGGAATCCCCACAAGATTGCAATCGGGAGCCAAGTCCATCTGCCACTAATGCAATCATTTCCCACCAGACCCTTCTACCTGAACCGCAGCTCACTGAGCACATCATTTATTTTATTTGTGATTTTTGAATCTATCTCCAAAGATGGTGCATTTATAGCCCTTTTACCAAAGATATTCCTATCAAAGATATGTCTCCAAACCTTGCTACTGTGTGCCAGACTTACTTCCTATTTCAGTTCTAAAGGGCCAGCAGTAATCTAATCTGCATCTCTTACCAAATTACTTCAGCATAAATAAAATTACTATGACTTGAATACTGGATTGAATACTAAATGAAAGGGTTTAAAATATAACACTTCAATTAATCAGAAATAGGCTAAGTGCTAAATATTTAATATCTATGCCAATGTATTCAGATAGTTCAAAATTAAAAAGCTATAAAAAGTCTCCTTCTCTCAGTCTCTTAACCATTGCTTCCAAGTTCCATGCTAGAAAACAAAACCAAGGAAACAAAAGTATAATACACACAATAAATAATAACTTTTATTCCTACATGCTATAAAAACACAAAAGGCAAATTGCAGTAACAAAAATTTTGTGAAATAAAATGAATTAGAGCAGGTAAAAATTACTCATACTTAATATATATACAATTATATTATACAATTAACACAATAGATGAGATTTGAACAACCATAAATATGTACATACAGCATACAATCCTGGGCCTCTTACGCAGACACAAACAAGCAACACCCTAAAATTCTCACTTTCTAGGTCTGGGAAGTCTTTCCCTTTAAGAATGCACCCCCACACCTTTCCCTCTATGTAGATTGGTCTCTCCTGTCAGATGCAACTTTTATGTATATTAAGCTATTTATGCTTTATGCATAAAAAGACAGATGTAATAATGCTATAAATTATAACTTTTAGAAACTAAGCATTTTGTTATTAAAAGAGAATTAAAAATATTCATGGCAAAACTTCTGTCCACACATGAAGAAAAGATAACAGCTATAGAGTTACACGATCACATGTTCTATGTGTCAGTTTTAATGGATTCCTTGCACAAGACAGAGCTTCTACTGTGCACTGAATTGTTATTAATTGGCAAAAAGGCATATATAAATGTTTTGAAATCATTCATACTAAAAGATATACAACAGGATATTTAGTTCAATCCTTTAATTTTACAGAATTATAACCTAAATTTAGAGAAGTATTAAAATGAAATTTCAGATTTACAAACAGGGCTGTCATTTAAAACATCAGAAAAGCACCATGATGTTTTAAAGTTTCAACGGGCAAATATGATTATTAAATCTTAAAAAAAAAATACTAAGAAGATATAAGACACGACAAATGGTGATGCTACTGTCAGCAAACAGACCTGCCAAGAATTTCTCAGTGGAGAAGAAAGCACAGAAAGGCTTAGAACTTCATAAGGCAGCAGCTGGCAGAAAAGATTGCTTAGACTCACTGCAGTCACAACTGTGACCATTAACAAACTGAAGCCCATTCAGCCAAGCATGAGAGAAAGAATACTGACTCCAAGTCTTCTCAGCAAGCAGCATCAGGGAGACTGGCTATGCATATGTGAAAGAAACGAAGTTCACGCTATAATGAAATTCAAAATTATCAAGGACTTAGCCCCGAGAGCTAAAACCATAAAACTGTAAGAAGGAGACATATGAGGAAAGGGCCATGGCAATGACTTCTTGTATGGAACAAAAGTTCAGGCAATAAAAGAAAAAATAAGGAAGGTGAACTTCCTAGAAACTCAATGCTTCCGCGTCAAAGACACAATCACAAGAGCAAAAAGGCAACCCAGAGTAGAGAAGTACGTAGAAGAAATGAAAGCTAGAAGGCATCAAAGATCCCTACAGGCCGGGCGATGGTGGCGCACGCCTTTAATCCCAGCACTCGGGAGGCAGAGGCAGGCGGATCTCTGTGAGTTCGAGACCAGCCTGGTCTACA
>NW_004949127.1:2862098-2879775 GCF_000317375.1 Microtus ochrogaster | reverse complement strand
AAAAAAAGATCCCTACAGCTCAATCCTCAAAAATATATACAACTCAATTTAAAAATAGATAAAGCACTAAATAAACATTGTTGCAAAGAAGAAACAAAAATGCTAGTAAGCACATGGAAGTCATTAGTCACTAATCATTAGGAAAAGCCAAATCCAACCACCAAGATGCAGTACTTCCAGCTCAAGGGACAGCTGCTGGAGAGGGGCGTGGGGAAGGAGAGTGGGCAGGTTCAACAGAACCGTGTCCTTGGAAACAGTAAAGCTGGAACTACAGAAAAGGCTCGGGATTTAATACATGCAGAGGACCCATGTAAAATCCCCAGCACCCACATGGAGGCTCCCAGCTGATGGAGACTCTAGTCCTGGGACCTCCATGGTGCCAGACGTGTACATGATACACAGACATACAGGCAGGCAAAATGTTCATAAAGATAAAATAAATTAAATCAACCTAAAAATAAAAAGGCCTATCCTTTAACGGATGTGAACATTCTTACGTATTATATCCCATTACACCTGGGATTATTCCTCAAAAACAGAATAGCCAATATTAATATTGCAAAGCCAAACAAGCACACAAAATCAAATACTTATAAGGTCGTTTTCTATTTAGTTAGCTGACGCTGACAGAATTTATAAACGGACAGGTCACTGGCCACGCAATAGCACTGGGCTTCCATCTATAAGGTAAGGATCTCTCGGCCTTAGGCTGATTTAAACCAGGGCATTTACATCTTTTCTTTGCAAGGCTTTTTTACTTGGTCACTCAATCATCTACTTTACCTAATGGTCCCTTTAAGTATGTGACTTTGTAAGATTTGATGTTACAAATTCTAAAATACTATCTGGAACCCATAGAACTCACAACTTGGAGAGAAAAATTAATAAACATACGAAACAAACACATGAAATTCTGTCTCTCAATAACTGGATTCATCTCTGATGACTCCATAGTTATATTAGACTCCAGGGTATCTTCGAGATTGGACAAAATAAACAGCAGCTTCAGAAAGGACACTGAATCACCTGTCCATGTTCCTCTGACGATGGAAAATGGTAAATCTGAACCTCTTCTTGCAGAATGGTTCAAAGGCCTAAGCCCACAGAGCTGACCTCAGCCTCCAACTGCAGGTAGATACTAGATTGTCTAGATAAACGTCCCTCCGTGCTGTTCTGTTACAAATTAGAGATAACAGCCCAGTGATTTATGTCCTTGAAGCCAATGCTCTCCTTTGAACTTTGAGCCAATAAGCTGCACCCTTATCATCAGATAATCTTAACATTTAAGGCTCACCTGGCAGTAGCTATTAGAAACCCAAGGATAAAAAGCTTAACTCTAACTCTTATTTACCCAGTACACCATAAAGGGAATATAAATGTCACTTCATACTCACAAACAAGCACTAAGTAAGCATGAACACTGAGCATACAATTCAAATAAATAAGTCTCTCAAAATGTCTCCAAGAAAACCACTATATCTTTCGTTTCTGTCTTTAACTTTTTAGAAAACCAATAGCAGGCTAGTAGATTTTCTCAGTCTTTACTGGGTTCGACCAACCTTGAGGATCCTCTTAAGGGTCTCTAGGGTTTGTATAAGTTGATGAGTCATAAGCCCTTGCTATAGAAAGTGTTGATAATCGGTGGCCAGCCTTAGACATCCCTGCCACCAACCAAATAGCAGACACACATTAGAGCCATATAATTTATCTTATCTCTAACACCATTTGATTGAAGAATGTTAGTACAATAAATTATATGATTATCCTGTGCTTGTTTCTACACAATATATTACTTAACTACATTCTGAACCTATCATTAAGGGGTATTTTTTGCTTTGTTTTTAATTTCCCTGATCACAAGTATTCTCAAGAAGTAAAAAATAAATGTGCTTCAAAAGATCTAATTATCTTCTACCCCAGTAGAGTTTGGGCTTGTAGAAAAGGCTTCACCGAGAAGCTGTCCCGTCTGGACTTACAGTCTCCGCATAAGGAGTCAACACCACGTCTGCGAAGGCAGCTCATCTGTGGATATACAGGAGCAGCCAGGCTAACAGAGACTCGCGGATACAAGAGCACAAGTCAGCTTCCCAGCAAATGAGGGGAGGGGGAACTACAAGGAACAGCAGAGCTATGTGCAAGAGTAAACAAAGCACACGGGTAACGAACGGTAATGAACAAACAATAAATGAAGCTAAAACTGGACCTCGATGGGAAACACAGGCCTCCTAACTGCAACATCAGTGTTTTCTTTTCATACAAGTGAGACGGTTGGAGCTAGATCTTTGTGTACAAAAGATGTTAACAGTCCAGGTTAAAGTTCTAGCCATGCAAACATTACTGTGCTAGTTTGAAAGAAAATGCAAATGCAAGTGTGGAAAGGGAAGAAGCAAACATCACTCCCGCTCGGCAGCTCCTATGGTGCACACTGAGTAAAGCACTGGGACTAGAAACCCACAACTGTTCCAGCTCGAGTTAGAGGAATTTCCACACTCATTCACCAGGGCAGCGAACGCCAGTAAACTCACAATCGGTCCAGCTCGAGTTAGAGGAACTCCCACAGTCACTCACAAGGGCAGCAACACCCGTCTGCAGGCCTGGAATGTAGCCTAGAGAAAAGAGTGCAATGGAATTCTGGCTACTTGTGGACAGAGGCTACTAATTTATCATCAAGAACACTCTGCTGGACAGTCCCCCGGTTACTGTGGAAAGGCAGGTTCTCTAGTCTCAAAAGGAATCTTGGGGAAATTTTTACTATCGTCTAAGAGCAAACCACCAGGGAAGATAAAATGAAAATCCAAATATCCAGGAAGACAGAGATAGAAAGAAAGTTATACCTTTCGGTTGGGTACAGGGGTCAGAGAACAAGAAGAAAGCCAGGAATGTGGAGGAAAGCAAGCTCACCCTTGTCATTGGATCTCGAAGAGGAAGAGAGAAGAAAGAGGGACGGAAAAGCCGTGCTTGCTACCTACCCAGAGACACCTGATTTTGGCTCTTCTGTGCCAAGACAGCAACACACCAGGGTAGTGACGGAGACAGAACTGGTTTATTTGAAAGAGGGAAA
Source organism: Microtus ochrogaster (assembly GCF_000317375.1). Taxonomy (NCBI): domain Eukaryota; kingdom Metazoa; phylum Chordata; class Mammalia; order Rodentia; family Cricetidae; genus Microtus; species Microtus ochrogaster. The sequence goes on along the minus strand of NW_004949127.1, from coordinate 2,876,714 downwards.
GAACTACACGGACTCCGAGTGGGCTAGCGCTGAGAGCAGACAAAGCTCCAGAGCCAGCCGGGGCACCTGTCCTTTCTTAGACATTCTCGCTGGCTGAGCACCGCTCCCCGTGTTTGGCTTGGGGCTGTTCCTCAGACAAAGCTCAAGTGAAGAAAGACTTCTAGTCCTTTTCCACAAACCAACTGCTCTCGTATGTTACCATTAGTCCTATAGCCTCTAGTATCTACTCTGAAGTCACGCTACTTTAGGTCTAATTTCTAAATTATAGAAAACACAGGAAACGCAGGACAACCTGGAGGCAAACGCCTTTACTGTAAGGCAAATCCAAGTCATGTGCAAACGAGACAGACAGAAAGATTCATCACCTATCACACGATGTGACCAGAAGATTAGAGAAACAAATGGGTCCTCGTCATTACAGCCTCTGCATCACCTGGCAAGTTTCTAGGACAAGATCAAAACTATAAAGTATACAGACAGACCGGAAAGCAGAGGGAATCATAACGTCTGCTTTCGTTTCACCAACGCAGTCGGTCCACAGTGAAGCTGAACCCACACCGACCATCAGGCTTCCCTTTCCCACAGCGGGTCACAGGGAAAACAATGCGACCTGGGCGCTGTGAGTCTCAGCCCCTCCTAGACTAACGGTTCCACTGCTCCCATCGCTCCCCAGTTATCTCCTGTAAACACCAGCCTGGTGCAGCCCTTGGGAAGTGAGAGGGTTCCACGACATGCAGGCTGAGGTCTTAGTATGAAGAGCATGATCCAGAAGGGAAAGGTACAGGCTCTCGTGGAAGGATGTAGAACGGTCATAGCAGCAAAGTGACCGCGTGGGCAAAGACTCCAGGAACCAGAATTATCACCTAGGAACAGAAGCTCCACTCTCAAAGTTATCATTTGGCATAAAATCATCCTGACGAATTAAAAAAAAAAGTGTCACAACTTAACATCAAAGTACAGAGCCTGAGTATTATAGAAGATATAGTAGTTAATCAAGTTATCAAAACAGCAAATATGAAAACACTGGACCAATTGTAAGCAAGCTATCACTCAACCTCTGGCCGGATTTGGTAGAATTTACGAGGGTGCTTTCGAAGGCCTGTGACCCCACACTGACCAATGAGCTGCACTGAAACTGAGCGTGTGAGGGTTGGCCAGCTCCTGAGACTGAATTAAATAAAACAGCAACTAGTCCTAGATACATGACTGCCATACAATAAATGAGACCTTGGTCCAAGAGCAGTATAATGCATATATAAAATTTACCAAAACACTATCAATAGAAAGTCAATGTAAATTAAGATAAAAAACTAAAATTACTTAATAATGAAAATTATATGAAGAATAAAGTGGAACCTCTGAAAATGTAAAAGTGAGTAACAAAAAAAGATACATGTAGAAGTCTACAGACTAAAGGAACAGCAAACTGCAGCAATCTAGGCAAGGGCAGAAGAGGAAAACAGCCCACCCCTCGGAACTCCTCAGTCTCACTTTAGGGACGCTTTGGACTATACCTTAGGAAAAATATAGAGAAAATAGTATTTTTTTCTTAAACCATGTAGCAATATCTAACTCGGTATTCTTCTTTAAAACATCTCATGAACCACAAGCAACTATGCAATTCCAAAGCCTGGGTCATGAGTTCTCAACATTGGCTACGAGTCAGAATCACCTGAGAAACTTTTTTTGTAGTCAGTGTTTTTCACAGTAAGAGTATGAAGCCACAGCGCCCACTCCAAACCCCTCTAAACTGAGCAAACTCGGGAAACATTCCAGTTTTGCAGGCAGGATCCATAAGCAGAGGAAATTGAGAATTACAAAAGTTCACTATCTCAGCGGCAGGCTACCTGAACAGAAAACAGATATTTGCATGCCTATGTTATGCATACTTTTGTATTTCACTGTATTTTACAGTTTGACTTATAGGTCGCTAGGCAGCTGGAATGCTTGGATGGCAAGGACCCACAGCCCCATCCTACGCATCCAGAGACTGAGAGGACAGTCCACACTCCCACCTTTATGCAACTTTACAAAACAACAGCACAGGACCTCTGCCACAGTGACCAGAAGACCTTCAGCCCTCTGTGCACATCGCGCCATCCAGCGTTGTCATGGAGACCACAGGAGCTTGGACTAACACCTGAACTGAGTGGTAACCATCTGCCCTTGTCCTACCGACTGAGAAGATCAACAGAACCACCAAGACTTTTCCACTGTCACCAAGCAATGGAGTCTGTGTGGGGAGCAGGAACTGAGTCCACCCAGTAGCAATGCAAAGCCACTTCTGCCACTGGGTGACGAGAAAAGCTGGGTAGGGACAGGAGTTCAAATTCTACTGGTTCCCAGCTGGAGCAAAGCATACCTAGCATAGAGTGTGCATAAGACTCGGAGATCAAAAACATTTTTATGTCCAGTATTCAACTAACAATTACTTATCCCACCATAAATCAGGAAGACAACAGCATAAGTGACGAGAAGTGAGCAGGGTTAGCAGAAGTGTGACAGCAGAAACAGGAGAGCCTTCAGGTAACGATGAAAAAACAAATCAGTTAAGGAGCCCACAAGACGGCTCAACAGATAAGGGCACTTGCTGCCACGCCTGATATGAAATTTAAAGTCGAAAAGTAGATGAAAACCCTGAGGAAAGAGTTATTTCAAAGAACAAAACAAAATTGAAGTGGAAAAAAAATCAAAATGGGTTGTAAAGTTTATGCATAAAATAGTTATTTTAAGTGCTAGTAAAGTGCTACTGTGTTTCTATCATTGATACCCATGCGTTCGTGGCTAAGGACAGAGAACTGCCATGGATTTTAGCATGCGTACTTGCATCCTCTACGTTCTGTGTGCATGTCTTCATGCATGTGCAGATCTGTGGAATTCTGGATGAAGGACAGTTCCACTGTTTCCTTTCCACTGTATGTCTTTGCTTCTTGTCTTTTGTCCTGACCAGAATTTCCTACCTTGTACTGAATAAAATGGTGGCCACAGACCTCATTCTTGATCCTTGACAGTGGGGGAGGCAGGACTTCCTTTACACTTTCATGCCCACCCTTTAACTTCCCTTTTCTCTCTCCAGCCTCTGAACACCGGCTCAGTGCTGGCTACCCTTCCAGAAAGGTCAAGCTCCATCTTTGTCTCCTTTATACCTGTGAGTCCCTGTGCGGCACATCTCCCTTCCCACTGAGGAGTCCAGCCCAGTTCAGTGACAGAGAGGGATGGATAACAGCTATTTTCACTGTTGCTCCAAATGCATCATTGGCAAGTGTTCAGGATAGACGGAAGGGGATAATGTGAGGGACATGATCTTATTTCATAGCTGTGAGGGAAAAAAGAGCTCTTGTGGTGTGTGTGCAGCACACCTCAGAAACTCACAGAGGCTCAGAACATTAACTAATTTAAGAGCATTATTCCTGGATGAGCCTGCACAGTTTGTTCAGGCAGGGGACTAAGGAGGAAATGGGGTAGCTTGAGGAAGCTGTCTCCTATAAGCCTGAAAATCCTGGCTCTTATCCACGAGCCTGCCAGAGGTGTTTCTAATAGATATTAGTTAACTTCCTGTTAGAATGACACACGCCTTTAATCCCAGTACTCAGATGGCAGAGGCCAGGGGATCTCTGAGTTTGAGGTCAGCCTGGTCTACAGAATGAGCTCTAGAACAGCCAGGGCTACAAACAGAAACCTTATCTTGAAAATTAAAGATAATAATAATAATAAATAAATAAAATAAAAAAGGAAGTGGAGAAAGACGACCTGTGCTAAAACACTTTCAGGGTGGGTATCTTTCTTAAGAAAGGATCACGGCAGAGCACACACTTCACAATATGCCCCCACCATCTCCTGCCTGAAACACTGAAGAAGCAACATCTCCATTGCTTATATTCCCTGCTTGCACCCTTGTACAGCTACTAACCCTACTCAATAAAAAGAGTAACTTTTAAATCCAACATCAAAACACAACATTCCTCTGCGTAAGACCCTCCGATGACTTCACGCCCCAGTGCTCTGACCTCTGCTACCCAGCTTCCTCGCCTCCCACTCCTCTTGCATCTTACCCAGATACAGTCAGTCATCTGAGCCTTCTTGCTGTTCCTTATACCAAATACTGCATTTAGTTTCTTCTAAAGGACACATTCGCTCAAAGATCTGCATGGTTCATTTATTTTCCTTCTTTATCTGTACTAACCCTAACAGCCAACTTATCAAATAACCTTTCTCAACCCTCCTGTGTGGACATATCATAAACACAGTTGTCATTATGTGTGCCTCTTACACTATCGATACCTGATATCATTTTTAAATACATGCATATACAACGTATCCTCTCTCCTGTCACATAGAACCTTCATCTGGCGATGGATGAAGATAGAGACAGAGACCCACACTGGAACACTGGACTGAGCTCCCAAAGTCCCAATGAGGAACAGAAGGAGGGAGAGGATGAGCAAGGAAGTCAGGACCAAGAGGGGTGCACCCACCCACGGAGACAGTGGGGCTGATCTATTGGGAGCTCACCAAGGCCAGCTGGATTGTGACTAAAAAAGCATGGGATAAACCCGGACTCTCTGAATATGGCGGACAATGAGGGTTGCTGAGAAGCCAAGGACAATGGCACTGGGTTTTGATCCTACTTCTTGTTCTGGCTTTGTGGGGGCCTAGCCAGTTTGGATGTTCACCTTCCTAGACCAGGATGGAGGGGGGAGGACTTTGGACTTTCCACAGGGCAGGGAACCCTGACTGCTCTTCAGACTTGAGAGGGAGGGGGAGAGGAGGGGGGGGAGGGTGGGAGGAGTGGGAGGCTGGGAGGAGGTGGAAATTTTTTTTTCTCAATAAAAAAAAATAAATAAAGAGAGACTGAACTCTTGTTTCACTCATTGTTACTCAGTGCCTAAAACGCTGTGAGAAAAGCACTCACAAATGAGATAGGTTTGGGAATACACCTCAATAGGGAACTGTTTGCTGAGCATGCAGTGCTCTGAGTTTGCTGCCTAGTACTGGAAAGAGGAATGAATAAACACGTGATGAGTTACCATGCCTACATCTTAACCTTTGTGATGGCACCGATAATAAAAGATAATCTGTAAAACCTCACAAAGAGATGGAACTGGATAGCTAAATAAAACATGTATGATGTACACACACAACATATATATACAGCAAACAACACACACACACAATTTTAGCTGGCTTTCTTAGGAAGACAGGAGACTTGTCAGCAAATGATTAACTTCGGGAAGAACCAAGTATAGATGACACTGGCAAACAAGTAAACTCACCTTGAAAGACTAGTAAGTACCAACAAATATGTAAAAGACGCTAGACTAAAACCACATAATTAAGCACAGGGAACAAGACTCTCTTGCCAGGATTTGCTATCATTGGCAAACATCCATATTAACTCAGCTTCCCCAACTCCAAACACAAATGGAATAGTGAGTTTGGCAACTCACTGGAGAGAAAGACTGGATTACAATCTGGGTTCATATTAAAGTTACCTCATTCTTCTCAACTTAGATTTGACCTAGAGGAAAATTTTTAACAGATTCTCTTGGACAAGTGCCATAATAAAGTTCAAAATTAGCATTTCAGATGCTAACCTAAAGAATTTCCATTTTGTTTCTCAAAGCTGAACTACACCAAAAATAAAATATAATGAACTATAAGTATAAAATGGATAAAAGAACCATTTTTTTTTTCAGAGAAAAAAAGAAAATTGTAACACGAGTCCCTTTCTTTTGATTTCATTCATTCAGGGCTGAACAGGGCGGCACTCAAGCTGCTAATGTTAATGATGAAGCAGATAATGCTCCTCTTTCCTTCAAGTTTCATCATATATAAACATGTGTGTGTGCGCGCGTGCATGTGTGTGTGTGTGTGTGTGTGTGTGTGAGTGCATGTGTGCATGCCACAGTTGGCTTCAGACTATGCTGTGCAGCTAAACTAGCCTTGAACTCCAGTCCTCCAGCCTCCCCTTCCCCCATGCTGGGGCTACAGGTGTGCACTACCACATTTACTGACCTACACCACTGTTGCAAATGTCTTTCCCTGCAGAGGTATGAATAACTGAGTGCCTGCTCCTTATAGGTCAGCCACCATAAACTTCAGTAGGATGCATCAAAGTCCAACTTGGGAAGCCAATGAGTTTATTGTGCTTACTTATGGAGCATGCAAAGGGTTATGCACAGAAGCATGACTATCAGAAATTCTCACCGCACAGGTTATGTGCACTTCCCTCAGAGCTGAACAGGTGGAGACCCGCCCCCTTCTTACCGTTCACTGTCCACAGCCGCTCTAGGGTCTCCCAGTACCCTGTGCAGCTGGGGCAGAACAGATAGTGGCTGAGCGGCACAGGAAGGAGTGAACAGAATCTCAGGCAGTGTCCAGTGGCCTGCCCACCCCCTCCTCCTAAGAAGGAGTGCCAACAGGCACCAGGCCAGGTCCCAGGGGTCTCTTACAAGAAGCTGCAGCTGCTCTCATGAAAACAATGGTTGCTATGCTCAGGTAGCACTCAAAAAATGACACAGACATGTCTGCCTTCCAAGTTATAAAAAGTACAAAAACACCCAAAATACTCCAAACTTTATATGAATGTATTTACTTATTTAGTACCTGTCTATCACAAAGCACTGCACTATACCTTTCCACAATAAAAACACACACTAAGTGCTGTACCTGTTGTTGCCAATAAATTTGTAATTAAATACAGAAGTCACTCAAATATAATAAAATGCCTGAGCTTGGGATTTACAGGGTGATAAGAAAGCTCAGAATGTTTTCAGTGGGAACTGCTTCGAAGAGAGATGGAAGAAAATGTAGTTAACAAGGTAACACTGAGAAGAGAGGGCAAAGATAAAAACCTAAAAGCACCTACTTTAAAACAAAACCTGGCTAAAAGAAAGAAGGGGGCACCTAAACAAAAGGGATTCACAGCCAAAGGCCTTTGTAACACCCCTAAAATTTGACTATTAAACTAGTCACAAATTTTAAAAATTGGATTTTAATAGGGTGGGGGGGGTCAAGGGAATAAGATGATCTGTGTTTTGATTCATGATGATCAGTCTGGCAGTGGCATAGAAGGTGACTCCGGGAAAGGAATGGGATGAAGGACCAGTGCATCAGTTAGGAGACGGAAGCAGAAATACACAGGGAAAATACGAAGGCTGAAGTCTGGAAACAGAGAAATCTTAAGGAAGTAATACAGATAGTAATGGTTACGTAGTGGAAATCTGAAGCACCTCTGGCTGTGGGCAGGAAGACAATGTCAACAGGACACAGCAACTAATAAAAGTGGAAGATTAGAAGGTAATTTCTAGATTTGGTTGTATGAGAGAGAATGCAAAACAAATGAGAGAAAATACAAAGATTAAAACAAATGTACAAATATTAGACTCAACAGTAGAAAAAAGATAATTATCTAAACACATAATTAAAAATTAGTCTACATCTCAAGACTGATAGCAACAGGAGACTAGAGGGAATCAAGAAATGGAAATATCAAAGAAGTCAAAAGAGGTACGAATAGCAAAGAGATATTCTGTGACCAACTTCTGGTGGAAAAAGCAGAGTCTCCTCAGTAAGAGGCACCTGAGTTTGTGAGGTCCATGGAAAAGGAACGGACAAAGGCAGCGGGAAGGGGTAGCACTCCGCCAACACACAGAGGAAGAAGAGCACACTGAAGGCCCCCAAATAAGCACTGATCTGAAAGCTCTAATGATGAACATTCTTCAGGGCACTTCTAAATTGTTTCTAATGTACATTTAGACACATATATAGACACAGCAATTACTGTCTAGATTAGATAGCATGATTTATACGGCAGGCAGTGTACTAAATACCCTAAGAGGAATCATTCTTTTTCATTTCCACCAGAATTCTATGAGGAATTATTTCTCTATTTTTATATTAATTGTCTCCTACATACTCTGCAAATACAGGACAGAGTTGGAAACTGAACCCAGATAGCCTAGCTCCAAAACCATCAGGTTACTGTGCCTTCTACACAGCTATACAGAGAACCGTACAGAATATTGGAGTTTGCTGATCAGAAACTTACTAAACTAGGCTTAATATATCTTGAAATAACAGATAATCAACAGTAACACTATTAAAGCATGAGCAAGCATGTTTTCTCACAGTATATAGACGTACACAGAAGAACAGCTCTTAAATTTTTAAAATGCAACAGAATTTTCCTGTTACACTGCAGACTGCCAAATTCGCCCTGAGATTTCAGGTCAAGAGGCCAGAGATGAGGTTCATGAACTCACATTATGGCAAGTTCCCAGAGGCTGCTGGAAAGCACAATTTTAGAATAACAGCCATTGAACTGAGATTAATATAAAAACCCTGGTATGTGGTATACAGTCAGAAAGAATTGTCCACAATTGCTACCAATAATGCAATAACAGCTATTGCCTCTATCGTGATTTCCATACATTATTAAATGCTGCATCAGTTCCCACACAGAGAGGGCAAACACAGCGCTGTGTGACATCTGCTGACCAAGCAGCCTGCCAGTCAGCTCAGTCCTTCCCCTGCTCACCAGGCAGCTTTCCAGGGTGTGGAGCTGCACCCCAGCCTTTCTCCACAACTTCTGAAGCACAAATGTCCTACCAGCTTAGAGAGCCTTTGCCTAGGCCATTATCTAATTACTTATCTCTCAACATGTATTCTCAATATCAAATCATATACCTCCAACAAATCTATACATTTCCTATGGTTCCAAAAAACTTTTAAAATAATAAAGGAAAAAATCTACATATGTGGGGCATTCTCCTGAAGAACTTTACATGCACTATCTTATTTAACTTAGTAACTCTTCATGACAGACTGTGTTAGCTCTCATTTTATCATCTAAGAAAACAGAATCACATACATAGAAGTTGCCTTTGTTTAAGTGATACAACAAGTAAGTTAAACATCCAGGAAGCCAGGTGGTGGTGGCCACACTTTTAATCCCAGCACTGGAGAGTTAGAAGCAGGCGGAATCTTAGTGAGTTCGAGGTCAGTCTGGAAAACAAAGCAAATTGCAAGATAGCCAAGACTGTTATACAGAAAAACCTTGTCTCAAAGCAAACAAAAACAAAACAAAAAGCCCAGCTAGGCTTCTACCACTGCAAATACTATACAAACATTCATTGGATTATTCAGTACTTAAACAGTATTAGATCATAGATTTTTAAATACTAATTTAAATCAATTTCATTCCTTTTGATATTTCTAGTTAATAATTGAGTGTGTTTCATGGCAGACCCTGCCTTAGACACCAAGGATGATGGTGTTTTAGAAAATTAGGACTGGGACCAGTCAGTACATGTTCTCAATCTAGTAGGGGAGGGAAATCCCTAAAGAGATGGGGTGCTACAGAGAGGGTTCAGCCAGCACAGTACTTGCATCACAAGCATGAAGACGGAAGTTCAGAATCCACCTAGAAAGACTGGCATGAGGAAGTATTCCTGCAGTAATGGTGAGATGACTGGTGTAGAGAGGCAGACAGCTGGAATGTACCGGAAAGCCTAACCTACTTAGAAAGGCCCAGGCAAGGAGGAACCCTGTCTAAAATAAGAAGTGGAAGGAGCCTTAAGGCTGACATTCAAGGTGGCCCCTGACTACCACAGATATACCCATATATTCTCATTCCCTCCCTCCCTCCTTCTCCCCCTCCCTCCTTTCTACCTTCTTCCCTTCTCCCTCCCTCGATACATACAACAAATGAGAGAAATATTTCAATACATATTGAAAGAAAAAAACAAGCTAAATTAAGGATCAAAGTAATATTTAACTGGCTAACAGTTTTTGTACTTTACCCTGCAGTGATATAAAATAAGGGTATAAATCACAGACACTATGGCTCTATTATAGCATGATACCTTCAAAGTAAAACTTAATAATTAAATCAAGGTCATATAATTAAAAATTTAAAATACATATTCTGATTTCTCTTCAGATCATATAAATCTTTTTTATTATTGTTGCTTTTATTTTTGAGATTATATCATTTCCTCTTTCCATTTCTTCCCTGGGAACACCCCCAAACAGCCTCCTTACTCTTTCAAATTCATAGCCTTTTTTTCATTAATTGTTGTGACATGTATATCTTTATATACATATATATTCCTAAAACTAACCTGCTCAGCCTAGAAAAACATTAATTATATATACTTTTTTCAGGGCTGACCACTCAGTTAAGTCTTTCTTTTAAAAAAATATACATTATTTAAAATGAGATTTGAATTCTTTAGATCTGCTAACCCTTGGCAAATGGAGTTATTTTCTCTATGAAACAGAGTGTAATATAGAGTATCAAAAACTAACAAAATGGCCTTAGAAAATACACTTCAATGTTACTCAGGGTAAAGAAAATGATACGCCAAATTCCCAATAGTACTTTTCTGTTTTAGACAATATTAACTGTGATTAAGAAGAAATAAATTCACAACTTAATGCAATGCATTTGAAGGATTAAGGGGGAAAAAAAACCTCTTATAAGAGTTTCAAAAGGAAAAACAATCTTTCTTATAGGGGACAAGCACCCAAAGGTCCAAATACTGATCTAACAAAAACCATAAAGGTAAAATCAAGTATGAACCAGGTCTGGACCCTGCAGCTTCAGTTTCTATTTATCAAACAGGGAAATCTCTCCAACTTTCTCCTTTCCTGTGTAAGACCAAAACTATGCGATCTTCTGTTTGTGTTACAATTACACTAATTCAGTGCAGGTCACTTGCTTTTTACTAAGTCCAGATGACATTCAGTAAACTAAACATGAGCCAATTAGTGGGGAGAGGGAAGAAAGAGACAGAGAGAGAGAGAGAGAGAAGGGGGGGGACAGAGAGAAAAAGAGAGAGAAAGGAAAACGAAAGGGAGAAAAGGAAGAAGGCATTAAGAAGTGTTTTGATGGCTGTTGGGCGGCTCACAGGGAGGCCGAGGGCACTGTGGACTGACTTGTTTGCCTAACACCAACATTAAGCGCTAGGATTTTTTGTTTCTCTCAAACTTACCACATTTGGGAATTCCAGCTTAAATGCACTTTCTCCTGAACGTGAGAACCATGCTCCTGTGTGTAAGACTGGTTGGTCCCTCCCAATGCAATTGGTTTTCGTTTGTGTTTGTTCAGCTACTGAGTCAGATCATGCACATTCTTTGAGAAAGGATCATGGGTCTCCTGAAGTAAGTAGCTTCTTATCAGACATAGACCTAAGTAAATGATACCAGTGATTTGGCTGACACAAACACACACACACACATACAGATGGCACAGGGCTATAAAGTTTCAACATTAGAGCCTCCAATTACTGGAACATCCAGTAACAAGGCACATGATAAATGGGGCAACAGAAAAGAATATTCACAATTGGAAGAATCTTTTAATACTTTTTAGAAGTGGTCATTTAAAATTTCTTATTTACCATGTAAAAATTGGTTTATTATTATTTTTAAATTCTGCTCGCTAATATTCTTGTTGGATAAGAAATAAAACTTATAGTATATATTAAAATGAACACAAAACCACAAGTTAAAGTCAGTGCATTTGTATAAAAGAATCTATATTAATTCCCAATTAATTGTGGAATTGTTGGTATTTTAAATTGAAAACTATTTGCTCACCAGTGAGTAAAAATCTGAACTCGCTAAAGGTTTTAATTAGTTTGATATGTTAAGTTAGTGTTTTTAAGCTTCTCTCAATCTATCAGAAGAGTATCATGTTCCTGCATTACACTCACAAATGCAAGGTTACAGTAATGGAAATGGAAAGTATTTACTCTGAAAACCCTGCTGCGTGACTGCTAAATCACTTACACACCGATGCTCTATATGGAGCCAGGGAGGTCCTATTCACTTTCAGCTACTGCAACTGCTCAGGAGACACAACCAATCACACCACCCCTAACATACACGGACAACAGCAGGCACTGACCACCAGTGACTACGGAAAGAGTGTCAGGGAAGGACACCAGGACAGTCACTGTCTCTTTGGAAGTATTCAGTAATGTTAATCTAACTGTGGAAATTATTTTAATGTAGACATTAAAATGTAAAATAAAATAAGGAAACAACAAGGCCTTGAAAATAACTTGGACTGGGCAGATCTCTGCAGAAGCCAGCAGAGGGCTGTGAGGGGGCAGCAGCCCTGCAGCGACAGAGACAGAGACGGTGGGCACCAGCTGCTGTGGGGCCGCCAACCAGTCCTGCCCCAGTCAGAAAAGCCCAAGAAAGGCATCCTCAGAACTGACAAGGATTGGTTCTCGGAACATATCTCTAAAGCACACTCCCCTTTTCCTACTCCTGACAAGAAGGAATTAGGCACTGTTTACAAACACAACTTGAAATGCATTGGAATATAAATACTAATATGAAATACACCAAAAATGCCTACTGAATTCAGGTTTGCTTTGAGAAAGCAATTCAATTCTACATTTTCCGTTAAAAAAATATAGTAACCTAGGACCATACAACTTTTTCTTCCAACAGTGTTTACTGTCAAGCTAGACCAGACAGCTCTCAGAAGGAAGAAGCAGGTAGACTTCTGTGAGCTGGAGCCACCCCAAGATACACTGTGAGTTCCTAACTACCCTGGGCTATAGTGTAAAACCTTATCTCAGAAAAGGTAAGTCTGTCAAAATTCCAAATATTCCTAAATGCTTTTTGTATAATTGCTGGGAACTGAGGTATCCATCCCGGGGGAACTGCCTTCCTCTCCTCTTTCTCTGTGAAAGCAGAGTAGGCAGATACTGAGACGTAATGCATGTCTAATTATCCTTTCAAATCAAACTATACTGTCCTGTATTTCAAATTATTCTGCCATTTAACAACAGATATTATCTCTCCTTCTGTCTTCATATTTGCAAGCTTAAAAATGTTTTTATTATGGTAACTTTGATTAGAAAGAAAATGGCCTCAAGGGTAGGGGCACTGTTAGATGTGACCTTGTTGGAGGAATTGTGTCACTGTGGGGTGGGCTTTGAGGCCTCATTTGTTCAAACTTCCCTCAATGTGACCATCAGTGGACTTCCTGTTGCCTTCAAGATGTAGGACTCCCCTCTACTCCAGCACCACCCCTGCCCGCAGGCTGCCATGCTCTCCACCCTGATGATAATGGACTGCACCTCTGAAATTGTGAGAGCCGCCCCAACTGAATGTTCTGGAAAACCTGTGTGTCTCTGAAGCTGAGCAATGATGCCAGGCCTGTTCCACGCATGAGCTCACAACAGCTAATGGCTGTGTGCACAAGACCCGTACAAGATCAAGCCAACTAGAATTCTACCATGGTTGGGCAAGAGCCTCACAAAGCCCAAGCCCTGGCTGAAGAGCTATTCAGAGCTGATGACTGTCGGGGAGAGAGCACGGCTTTTGTCGGGGATGCTGTCCCTCACTTCTGTACATATGGGCAGTATCAGCCGGACTAACCAAAGACTGAATTTTCAAACAGAAGTAGGATGTAAGAATAAGCTGACAAAGGCAACATGTGCTGGGACTGAAATACGAGGCCAGAGTGGCAGCAGAGATCTCCTATTGCTATTATCGTGAAAAGGACACTGAGGTAATCGAGGGCCCCAGGCAACAACGCCAGCAGCAAAGGGAAGCAGCAGTGACTGTGGGGAGTAGAAAACAAGAGTGGGCATAGGAGACGCGGTAAATCTGTGCTGTGCTTCATTAAAAGGCTCAAGTTGAACATTTTAAATATTATAAATGAGCCCTGATTCTTATCTTAAACTTTAACCATCAATGTGATAGGACTGAGGGTTGGGGTAAGCCCCCTCTCTCTACGTACATCACAAGAAGATGGATGCCTACTACTCAAGAGCAGCACCCTGACCTTAGGTTCCTAAGCTCCCTTCTGAGAGAGAGACAGGGACAGAGACAGAGAGAGAGACACGGAGAGAGATAGAGAAAGAAAGACAGAGACAGAGAGGGACAGAAAGAATGACAGAGACAGAGAGAGAGAAAGAGAGAGGGAGGGAGAAAGAGAGAGAAAGAGAGACAGAGATAAATTTAGGGTTTTTTTAAATCATGTAATGCATGGTATTTTTGTTACAGCAGGCTAAACTGATTTAAGAGTTGACTATAGAGCTCAGAAGGCACAGGGATAATGTCAGTTTCACTCAAATAATTATGAGTTCTCACTATGGCTGTCTAATAATCTAACTCTATCTCCCTTTTCAAACAATGTCTATATACTATAAGGGGAATACAATATATACAATAATACTATAAGGGGAATGCCGGACAGCAGAGGCGGCCAGAGGACGCCCTCTGCAGCTGGCGGGAACCGACTGGAACCGACTGGGACCAGCTGGGACCAAAGCGGCAGGTGAGGACACAGGCCACAGAACCGTTGTGGCAGCAGACGCAGGCTGCAGGGTCCGCGGGCAACACCAAGAGCAGATCGCTCCACTGCGGTTGGATCGAGAAGGTGGGCCTTCGGTTGGGGAGGTCCCTGGCAAAGGAGGAGCCGGGTCCTATTCCTGGGGACCCTTCTGAGGGGTGAGAGGGATCTTGGCTCCCCGGCGAAAACCAGGAAACAGAGCAAGGGCATTTTGTAAGAGGAGCCTCTGGCCAGCAGGGAAACCTGAACCAGTTTTAACAGACCCCTTAGATAGCATCGATAGGAGGAGATGG
>NW_004949127.1:2848680-2856669 GCF_000317375.1 Microtus ochrogaster | reverse complement strand
AATGGGAGGCGGTGGCGGAGAAGAGACAGAAATCTTTAATAAATAAATAAATTTAAAAAAATAATACTATAAGTACTTAAAAATAAATTTGTAACCAAAATATACAGATAAAGGTCAAAGAAAGGCTAGCATACTTTGGAATGGGATGCAGATATAAGCCACTGCATGGTCCAGAATTACAGTAATCACAGCAGTGGTAACAACAGGTGAATTACACAGCTTTTAGCATTATGGGTAGCTGCATGTGGTGGCATACAAATTCAATCCCAGCAGCTGGGAGGCAGAGACAAGTATGGTCTCTATGATTCTAAGGATAGCCTGGTATACACAGCAGGACTCCAGCCAAGGCTACAGTGAGACCCTCTCTAAAAACAAGAACAACAGCAGCAAGTCAATAAATAGCAGGTCTGAGGGACTGAGAGGATCAGGCTGCAGCATACTTGAAATAAACATCTATATACTGTAAGAAGTAAAATAAAAATTTTCTGCAAGATTAAACCACGTAGGGCTGGAGAAATTGCTCATCAGTTAACAGCACAGACTGCTCTTATAGAGGACCACGATTAGGTTCCTAACCCCCGCATGGCAACACAAGCATCTGTAACTCCAATTTCATCAGACCCAGCGTTCTCTTCTGGCCTCCTTGGGTACTGTGCATATGTGGTATGGCACACTTACATACAAGCAGGCAAAACACTCATACTCATCAAATCAACATAAATATATAAAAACACAAAGCCGTTTTAAAAAGAACTTGAAAAATTTGATCTGCACAGAACAAAATATTCAACTGATGCCATTTTCTCTACCACTTAACGTTAAAATATATGTTGCCCATATTTAATGTTTTAAATACTAAAAAAAACTTATAAAAACAAAAATGAGTCCCTTTCATTGTGACCAAATATTGCAACATAAAATATTCATAAGAATACATACTCCTAAGTGCAACAGAAAACATAATGCTACATTATACTTGAAAATGTCTGTGTCTTCTACATTCTTTAAATGTTTTATCAGAATTAAAATTTCACAGTTAATAAAGGCATGTTACATCTTCACAACTGATAATGAAATCTTTATAACTTCAATCACATAACTAACTGATACTGGCATCTTTTAATACCATCCCATAACATTCAGAACAAGTAAATAACCTAGAGATCAAAATACACAGTAAAACCAAAGGCACAGAAGTTTTCCATTGCCAACGCTCTCTGTGTAAACACTGGATGCAATTCTATGGAGACATGATTCCACATACTAAGATGAGGAATATGTTTGTTTATGGCGTCTCTTTCCTGCTCTGTGTTACACTGAAACCTGTGTGTGCCTCTATGATTAAGATACACTGCACAGTCACATTAAAGCCCCAACATTTAAAGACCAGCCACAAAGACCAATTACAACGAACAATCGTACAGCCCTTGCACCAAGGATGTGGGAGTTCATAGCTAGCTGTTTACAGACAATTACAGGTACTCAAGTGATCTGCATCACTCTGCTCTGTGTTTGGCTCTGCTGAACCAGACTCATTTAAACAACAGAACCAGATGCAGAGATTTAAATATCAAATTCTAATCAGAAATCACCACTAATGTCTTCGCAGGGTGGCCACCCTCCTGTTCCTTTCAAGGTCCCCGAAAGCACAGTGGTAGTGGTGCCATAGTACGTTTAGAATAAAGACTTAGCAAATTATGGTAAACCAAACTTCTAACCTAAAACAGCTCTTTCAGTCTCAGAGATGATTGACATCTCAGATACTGCAGACTACACGTCAAGTACCCAGAGCTGTTAGGAGCTAAATGATAAACACGCACACGTTCTTTCTTACTAAACATTCTTGCCATACATTAGACAGCAGCCAAAGTAAATGAATCTATGAGAAAAAGTTCAAATGAATATCTGCAAGTGTCCACAAACTAGCATGGTTATCACCCGCAAGCTACCATGTCCTACCATGTTCTGACCCTCACTGCTGATACAGAGCCGAGGACATAAGAAGTGATCACTTGTGTCATGACATTTGTTAAAAACAAATTCAGATCAGCACTTTCAATGTCAACTTGAAGAAAAAGACAAGCTTTTCCAAATTTTAAATCTAACCAAGCTCCTAAGCATCGACTTAAAGTCAGTTAGCTGGGTGCCATCTCCTCCCAACACTGTGTCTTCCACTCTCCAAACGCAATCACTGTGCTGAATCTCCACTCTGGCTATTGTCTTTCCTTATTCATTGTCAACATTCATAACCAGAGAAAAGTCAGCTGGTTTTGATTTTAAAAAGTGACTGTGATAAGGTTTTTGTCCACCTCAGAGCCCTTTTAAAGCCAAGCAAACACATACATAGCTCACTGCTCAGAACCATTTCCTGTGTGCTGGCAGCATCTGCTCCATCAGCTGTGGCTGGTCTGCTTCACACCTGTAAGCAGTGAACTACAATCTGCGTCTGAGCCAGCAGTCCACTCCAGAACCCACAGGAGCAGCCCGTCTTCACCACACTGTCCTGGCCTTCCCTCGGAATACTGACAGACTTGCTGTAACAGGAACCATCAGATCAGACTGTCCTGGCCTTACCTCACAATACTGGCAGACTTGCTGTAACAGGAACCATCAGACCAGACTGTCCTGATCTTACCTGGAAATACTGACAGACTTGCTGTAACAGGAACCATCAGACAAGACTGTCCTGGCCTTACCTCAGAATACTGACAGACTTGCTGTAACAGGAACCATCAGACCAGACTGTCCTGGCCTTACCTGGAAATACTGACGGACTTGCTGTAACAGGAATCGTCAGGGCTCTAGCACATTGAGGCCTTTCAACCCACAATGCGAGCCTTCTCTCCCTTACACATCTCTTCTATCTCAGCTCTAGGAGGCTGATCCACTCTCCAAATCAAGTAGGGAAGGCTCCTTCTGAAAACTGACATAAACCACCTCCTACAGATGGCCTAGGTTTCCCGTCTGCTGCTTTCCCACCCCAGCCTCCAGCCGACAAGCACTGCCTTCCAGTTTCCTAATCGTGAAGTCATTTTGAAATTTCCAAACATACAAAGACAAGCGTTCCTAATTACTGGCATGGAGGTCAGAGCTTCCTAAACAGGTCAGCCCAACACCAGCCCTATGAGTCTAAGGTCAACAACAAATAAATTTAGTATACTTCTAAGTAACTGGGTTTTTCATTTAATGGGAGAGAATTACATGTAATATCTATTATTAAAAGGTTCAGGATTTTACTATATTACTTTTTATACTGATGTACTCAGGAAATGATGTTGGTAATCTGGACTCATCTCTACTCAACTACATCTTTTGTTGTCTTCATGCCCATTGGGAGACTGCATTTACAATTACAATAAGAAGCAATGTGCAGAGCCCATTCACAGAGGGATTTCGATCATTCCAACCTGCAATGACCAAGTGACAGCAGACAGAAAGCAATGGCACACCTATGTCTTCCACATTATAATTGCATACTGGGGAGCTGGGGACCTGACTCAGTAGTAAGGGTTCCCAGGTTCGGTTCCCAGCACACACATCATGGCTCAGAACTACTTAGAAAGCCTTATTCTGGAGATATGATGCACTTTTCCCGCTTCCTTGGGCACCAGGCATGCAAATGGCACAAAGACAGATATGTGTGTGTGCGCCCATATTTTTATTTATTGTTTTATTTTTATGTGCATTGGTGTTTTGCCTCTGTGTGTCTGGGTGAGGGTGTCAGGTCCTTGGAGAAAGCAGTCAGTGCTCTTGAGTGCTGAGCCATCTCTCCGGCCCAGTGCGGCCATACTTTACAAAGAGCTTTCTTCATCTATATATTATAACCTTCTAAAATCAAGATAAACTAAATTTAATTTCAGTGTACTGTTGGAACATGGTCCTGGAAAGGGTGATGTGAGGGGAATTCTGAATGCTTACGCAACACTCCAGGAAAACAAGACGGGATTCTTGGACCGCTTCCTGCAGTGTGTTCCTGTGCTCTTCCCAGGTGTAGCAGACAGGTGTGCACTGACTTCAGGTTACTCATTATTGCTTACTGTTGTTATTCAATTAAATGTCTGAACTATTCTTTATGTGCCTGAATGGGAAAGCATGTTTTGTCCCATGTGACTTGTTTGTATCACTGTACACAGCGTGAGCTCATGAGAACTTTACTCACGTGACCGTTTCTTAGCCCCCAGAGTATAAATTGTCTGGGACACTGAATAAAGTTGGCTGCTATATGAGAAAAAAAATGATGTTGGATTTTACCATGTTTTAGCATCTACTGATTGAGAACTATTTTCCTAATCCAGATAGTTTTTCTCCTTCAATTTAATGAATATTGTTTTTTTTTAATTCTTCTCAAGTTAATTAGTATTACTGATATTTCAGAATTCTTATATAAGATACTTACTAGATTTGGTAATAAATACAAAAGATCCACTAATTGTAACTGTTTCCTCCTTTCCCCAAACCTCCCACAGCTTCAGTTCTGTTTTGATTAATTTGCTATGTGACTAGAGTTTATTCGAGTACCATCCTCAAATGAGTAAGACATCTTATGTCAATCTTTGGTATCTAAAAAATACTTCATTTTGACAGGCAAATGAGATATTAGCTATCTCATTAATTCATTTATTATACACAGACACACAAATTTAATATGCTCTGTCCCAAATATTAGGAATGAAGAAAGCAGTCTTTAAAGATGAAGCATTCCAGTTGAACAATATCAACAGCAAACATATTAAATAAATTACCAAGTAAAATATAAGAAGGAGGGGAAAACCAGGGAAAATGGGAGATGATATGGAACAGAGCAAACGGCGTACACATGCTGACCAGGAACGCTCTCCATTGATGTGCTGATGGGGATGACACTGTGCAGTGCAGGCAGTTAACAGGAGTGCCTTAGATGATAAGTACTGCACATACATTAAATAATTTAGTCAGGGGCTGGAGAGGTAGCTTAGTGGTTAGAGCACTGGCTGCTCCTGCAGAGTAGCTGGGTTAGGCTCCCAGCACCCACACGGTGGCTGTCAACCAGAATGGCTGACAAACTCTAGCTCCAGGAGCTCGTCCCTCCCTCCTGGCCACCACTGGTACTGCATGCATCCACACATAATCAAACATAAAAACAAGTATTTTAAAATAGAATAATTTAATCATAAATACTTTTATTAGGCCATTAAAATGTCACCTGAGAAAAATGAAAACGGAGGTGATTTTCCCAAGGTAGAACAGCAAATAACTAAGTCAAACTACCCAGCTCTTAGCCATTACCTTCAATGCCTTCTGAGAGGGCATCTTAGTGTACAATCACAGAAAAATGGAGGTTTGTGGATACCACAGAATTATACAAAGGAGCAGACTTCCTAGAAAATGAGAGAGGCACTACAAAAAATGCTTATGGAGACACTTTATAAACTTGATGATGTAAACCAATATATATTATTGTATATTAAACATCTATGGACACGAGCCATGCCATATCCCTGGGGATATAGGTTAATTGGAAGACTGTCCACCTAGTATGCAGCGAGCACTGGTTCTAACCCCAGCACAGAACAAGTCAGATGTGGAGGCACATGCCTGCAATCCAGCATGTGGTAGGGTGGGGGAGGCAGAGGACCAGAAACTCAAGTTCATCTTAGTCTCCATAAGGGGTCTGAAGGATCCTGGGCCATATGAGACCATTTCTAAAAGGAAGAGGAAAAGAAGGGGAGATGAGTCTTAGAGAAGGCTTCATCCTAGTCCTCACGAGCAGATCAATAAACAACAGCAGATGTCCATGAACTGGTGTCGTCTGCTTGAGAATGGCCCCATATCCTCATGAGTTTAATACTTGGCCCCTGGTTGGTGGAACTACTTGGAAAGAATTAGCAGGCGTGGCCTTACTGAAGGAGCTGTGCCAATGGGAGCTGGCTTTGAGGTTTCAAAAGCCCACACCATTCCCAGTTATCTCTCTCTGCTTCATGTTTGTAGGTAAAGATGTGAGCTCTCCGCTGCTTCTTCAGGGCCATGCCTGCTGGGCCATGCTCCTCAGCATGGTGCTCATGCACTCTAATCCTCTGAAACTGTAACGTCAAAACAAAGGTTTTCTTTTATAAGGCACCTTATAAAGTGCCTTGCTCATGGAGTTTTACCACAGTAATATAAAAGCAACTAAGACAAAATTAAAAATGCAAAAAAGTACTAGAAATCAGGGTGTGATTTTTAAAAATATTTCTAAAACTGAAAATTAGAAATATGTAACCAAAGAAGCAGTCACATTCTCAGCCAAGACAGAACTAATATAGCACATCTAATATAGCACATCTAATATATCACATCTAACATAGCACATCTAATATAGCACATCCACAGAAACCCCGGTGGGTGCTGTCCACTGCCACGGCACTGGACTATTTAGACATTCTCACTTCATCTTCACAATACACTAATGATTCTAAACTCACATAATAGAAAAACAAAGAATAAGTAAAACAGTTAATTTGTAAGACATCAAGAAGTATGCTTAAGCATATATAAATTTTATATGATAATACGTAAAATATGTAGATGGCAATAACAAAGGTTACATCAAAGAACATCAATTCACTATGTGGACTTAGTGCATGAAATAAAAGTTCAATAAGCTACAGGATACAACACAAATACAAAAATGATGATTTCATACACAAGTTGAGTTGTGTAGTACAAAGAAAATTATCTTTGAAACTAAACATACTAAATCCAACTTCAGCAGACAGCCTACTCTACTAACTCAAAGAGGCTGTTCTAGAGACTGGTACCTGTAAGGTCACTCTGATAACCCTACTAGATGCACCAACAACATGGTTGCTTAGCAACAAGAGCGGACTAAATCCCAGAACACCTAATCAAACAGCTCAAGCCCTCATTTTGAGACATCAAAGGTAACCACTCCACACTGTGTATGTGGTTAAGAATGCCCAAGCCCCCAACCCTTTCTCTGTTTCTCAAACGCCATCTTCTTTGCATTACCCATGCCACTCTTCTCTTCTTCTTGATCTGATCTTCCTCTCCTCCTTCTCTTCCCCCATTACCTTAATCAAGCACCCATTTTTAACCATTTTCCACCCTGTCTCTCTACCCATGCTGTGTTCCTGAGTATTTGTATGAACATTCACTAACTCCATTTTATCTCAATAATCACAGCTCTGATTTCAATATTAACAATTTAAGGAAAACATAATTTTCTCATAACAAAGTAAAAGACAGAATACACTAGCATGTGGCTTTAGAAAAAAAGTGTCCCTTAAATATACATGTACATATTGAAATTACTAATAAAAAATTTCATTATTTTTACAAAATTTAAGGGGCAAGATAAAACTTACTCAAGAAATTTAATAGGTAATCTAAGAGGATTAGTGTCAGGAAAAAATGAGTTACTTAAAACAGTCCTCAGCAGCACAATTCCCTTCCATTTGGACTTAATAACAGCTCACACATGCAAGCCTCACAAAGGAAAGACAGTCACCCACATGTGTTACCAAGGGAATCACAAACAATAATCACACAACACGTCTTTAATTTTTATCATATCCCCAAAACTGTATCAGAAACAGACGTCGGCAGCAGACCTTCGGTGGCGGTGTGTGACTTTCTTTCGCTCTGACAAAGGAAGCTCTGCTCAGTTGGAGTTACATCACCACCAGCCCCTAGGCAGCACCAGGTGCCCAGGTCAGGCTGAGGAGCACAGAAGCAAAAGTTCTTGGAAAAGATGTTAGCTTCACAATTGATAATTATTCAGCTGACAAAATCCTCAATCATTTCAAAACTTGCAGTTAATTAAATGTCTAAGGAAACAACTCAATAGACTTCCCAGTGAGTGACACAAGGTACAAACCAGCAGTAACCTACAAAACAGGCCAGACACAACTGTTAACATGGCTTCCAGAGAAAGAGAGAGAGAGAGAGAAAGAGAGAGAGAGAGAGAGAGAGAGAGAGAGAGAGAGAGAGAGAAGAAACATGAGCTATACT
>NW_004949127.1:2844055-2848580 GCF_000317375.1 Microtus ochrogaster | reverse complement strand
AGAGAGAGAGAGAGAGAAAGAGAGAGAGAGAGAGAGAGAGAGAGAGAGAGAGAGAGAGAGAAGAAACATGAGCTATACTGAGAGCAAAAATTAAAAATAAATAAGAAAAATGATTGAAATATGACATATGGACAATAAATATGATCTGGTCTTTTAAATGATGTCCAGTCACTGATACAACATAACTAAACCTTCGAAGACATTAGACTATGTGAAAAAAATTAGCCACAAAGTCAAATAATATTCAATAAGGTATTTACTATATTTAAAGACACAAGAAAAAAACAAAATGTTGATGAACGGAAAAAAGGAGAAAATGGAACTGGTGAATTTTGTGTGTGATTAGAAAAGAATTCTAGTTTCTAAAATAGAAACTAAAATCATTTTAAAAAATCTAGAATGCAACAATTTCAGGATACTTAAAACTGCAGAATACCAAATTTGGAGATTGTTAGGACGGTAAATTTTATATCACATTTTCACCACATTTTAAAATGCACGGCTTTAAAAGAATGGCGCATGAAGAGGAAGACCTCTATCTTAATTTTGTTATGAAAATATACAAATACATATTATATAAATTTCTAGAAACCCAGGTCAGGATTTGCTGCCTTATCCCCAGCATACAACCTAATCCAGGAATGGTCAGGCAAGATACTTTATCTGGGAGCAGTGGGCCACCCCTGTGATCCAAGACTGCAGGCAGGGACAGGAAATGTGTTAAGTCAGCCTAGACAGTCAGAGAAGACATTCTAGATAAGCCATTCAGCACCACTAAACAACAAGGACAGAAGGAAACCTCTGGTGGGAAGAAGACACTATGGAGCAATGTGAACCCCACAACAAAACAGAGTAAGGGCAACTATCGTGCATGTAATAAAGCTAAAGGAAAAGAGAAATGGATTCTTGTTTTTGATGTGTCCTTGTATCACAGATATGAATGCTATTAAAACTAGAACTGCAGCAGGTCAATAGTGAACGCCGTAAGAACCTCCAGTTGAGCCTGTGCGCACAGCCACCTGGATCCTAAGCACAGGATCACAGACATCAATGTCTGCCGTGGCTACAGAACATACTCAAGGCCAACACAAGCAACTTAGCAAGACTCTAATTACAAAATGGGAAATAAGGATTTTGTTCTAAAAGGTAATTTTTGAAAGGAGGCTGGTGTTCTCTGCCCAGCTGAATTCTTCTGCACAGTCTTCTCCAGGTCAATACCCCTGATCTTCTCCCTCCATACAAATTCTCCCCAAGCCCCCAGATACAGTCCAGTACCTACGTCCTGGTCTAGTCTGGTTGTTTCTGTGTACTTGGCTCCCAGTGACTAGGCTTCTACCAGAACCCTGAATGCTCCCAATCTACAGGCCCCTCTCACATCACATCTGCCTCTCCACCCACCCAGATCCTGAACATGCTGTGCAGGTCTGGCTGTGTGAATCCACCTGATTCTACATGCCATGCATCCTTGTCAATTCCCAGCTCTACCCCAGACTCAGGTTTAGACCAAGATGCATGTTCTGTACACAGCCCAGCCCTGAGTCCGCCTAAGCCACAGCCAACCTTTAGGTCCAACCTGACCTGTACTTCCCATGCTCTGCCCCAATCTTTCCTGTCCTTCATCAGACACAGAATTAACAACTCATCACAAAAACACAAACATGAAAATGAAGGCAGTAGAACAACTCCCCTGCAAGATATTCACGAGTCCTGTGGAGATGTACGTAACATTCCCAAAACACAGTATGAGGACTGCAATCAAGCCCGGACAATGGCACTGACCAGACAAAATCATAGAAGAAAACTTCCACCAAACTAAGAAAAACATTCCCAAGACATATGATGATGTGGGAGTGTCATATATCAATCTATTGATTTCATTGGTTAAGTAACAAAGAAACTGCTTGGTCTCATAGCTTAGAACATAGGTGGGTGGAGAAAACAGAACACAATGCTGGGAGGAAGAGGAAGTGAGCTCAGAGGCCATGCTCCCCTCTCCCGGGCAGCCGCGATGAAGCTCCGACCCAGGATGGACATAGACTAGAATCTTCACTGTAAGCTCACCTTGGGGTGCTACACACATTATTAGAAATGGGCTAGTCCAGGTGCGAGAGTTAGCAGAGAAGAGGCTAGATATAACGGGCCAAGCAGTGTTTAAAAGAATACAATTTGTGTGTTGTTATTTCGGGAAAAGCTAGCCGGTGGCGGGAGCTGGGTGGTGGAATGCAACCCGCAGCTCTTTCTACACACAAAATTCAAGAGATAAGACCAAAAGAAAAGCACCCAATGGCCTGTCATAGTTAAAACACTAAGTATAAACAACAAGAGACTATATTAAAAGAGAAAACACACAACTCAATATATAAAGGAAAAGCCATCAGCCGGGCGATGGTGGCGCACGCCTTTAATCCCAGCACTCGGGAGGCAGAGGCAGGCAGATCTCTGTGAGTTTGAGACCAGCCTGGTCTACAAGAGCTAGTTCCAGGATAGGCTCCAAAGCCACAGAGAAACCCTGTCTCGAAAAACCAAAAAAAAAGAAAAAAAAAAGAAAAAAAAAGCCATCAGAACAGCAGTGGATTTCTCAGGGGATACTCTGAAAGGCACAGATCCTGGAGCCATGCACTTCAGTTCTAAAAGCCAGGGCAGCAAACCTAGACTAACAGACCCAGCAACACCTGCCATATGAACGGAGAAAGGAAAATGTCCCATGCTATAAACAGCCTAAAATAAGTACGTCCAACAGACCAAACCCAGAGATATAAGCAGCCCAAAGAAAATTATAACTAACAGATCAAACCTGAAGAAAAAAGAGGAAAGAATATTTTTGGCTAAAGAAGGGAATGAGAATATTTTAGAGACTGAACAAAGAAAAATGGACATATGATTACTGAAACATAAAATATGACAGAACACAACACCAAAATTCAACATGATGATTAAAATCAACATATATCTTTCAATAATAATTTTACATATGAATTGCCTCAATTCTCCAATCAATAGACACAGAAGGTTGAATAAATCAAGAACTAAAATCCACCTATCTGTGGTCTATAAGAAACACATTTTAGCTTTAAAGACAGAAAAGAATGGATAAAGTATTCCAGCCAAATGGGACCAGGAAGCAAGTGGGCATCACTTCCTAGTATCTGACAAAAGAAACTTCAAACTGAAACTTATCAGGAGAGATAAAGAACACTTCATCCTAACCAAGGGAACAAATAAAAAAGAAGTCACTCCTATAATAGATAACAATCCTGGATTTGAATGTTTGGTCACCAGGGAGTGGCACTATTAGGGGGTGTGGCCTTGTTGGAGGAGGTATGTCCCTGGGGTGGGGGACTGGGGTTTCAAACCAGGCCCAGCAGTTCTCTCTTCCTGCAGCCTGGGGATCCAGATGCAGAGGTTTCAAGTTATCTCTCCAGCACTGTATCTGCCTGCATGCTGCCATGCTTCCCACCACCATGATGAGATGGAACTAAACCTCTAAAATGCAAGCAAGCCCCAATTAACGGCCCTCTTATAAGTGCTGCCAGGGTCATGTCACAGCAGAACACTAACATGTCCACCAAACTCTAATGCAACCAATTACATAAAAAGTAGACTGCTGGAATTAAAAACACCAGT
The DNA here is from genome assembly GCF_000317375.1 of Microtus ochrogaster. Classification (NCBI taxonomy): domain Eukaryota; kingdom Metazoa; phylum Chordata; class Mammalia; order Rodentia; family Cricetidae; genus Microtus; species Microtus ochrogaster. The sequence continues at coordinate 2,844,956 of NW_004949127.1, read as the reverse complement.
TAATACCAGCTTACTGATAGAAGATATTTCAATGCCCCACTTTCTTCAATAGACAAGTCATCTGGACTAACGTAGAGAGACATCTAAATTAAATGACAACATACATCAAATGGTCTTCACAGATCTACAGAATATTTGAGCCAAACACCAAAGAATTTATAAGAAAATGAAACCACAACAAAACCTGTGAGGCCATTAGGAGCAGTCCTCCAAGCTAACTTCATAGCTCTCAGTGCCTGGATTTGAAAAATCAGAAAGAACACAAGGAAATGATTTAATGAAGCAACTCAAAGGTTTGGAAAAACAAGAACAAAAAAAAAAAAACCCAAGCCACTAGACAGCAAGAAATTATAAATATCAGAGATAAACAAAATAGAAACAAAAAAACTAACACAAAGAATTCATGAATCTGCTGGGTGTGACAGCCCTTGTCCTCAATCCCAGCACTCAAGAGGCAGAGGCAGAGGCAGAGGCAGGTGGATCTCTGTGAGTTGAAAGCCAGCCTGGTCTACAGAGTGAGTTCCAAGACAGCCACAGCTACACAATATTTTTAAGACCTGTACTTCATTAAGCTGGAAAGCCTAAAAGAAACAGATGGATTTCTAAATTCAGCCAAAACACCAAAACTAAAGCAAAAAGGGATAAACAACCTAAACAGACCCATAACAAATGAAAAGACAAAAACAGTAATAAAAAAGTCTTTCAAGTTAGAAAGAAAGAGGGAAGAGGAAGGGAGGAGAAAGACAGACAGACAGATGGGGGGGGGGGGAGTTCAGGACCAGAAGAATCCACAGCAGATTTCTATTAGACTTTCAAAAAGATCTACAGCCAATCTTAAACTATTCAAAAAAGAACAGAAAAGGAAAAAGAAGGAAGGAAGGAAGGAAGGAAGGAAGGAAGG
>NW_004949127.1:2837722-2843955 GCF_000317375.1 Microtus ochrogaster | reverse complement strand
AAGGAAGGAAGGAAGGAAGGAAGGAAGGAAGGAAGGAAGGAAGGAAGGCAGGAACACACGCACCCTAACTCCTTTATGAAGCCAACATCATGCTAATACCAAAGCCAGGTAAAGACTCAACAAAAATAAAAAGTACTAGCCAATACCCCAATGAACATAAATTCAAAAATGCCTAATAAAAGACTTGCAAACCAAATACAGATATACATCAAAAAGGTTATCCATCATGACTTTATCTGGGAAATACAGGGATGGTTCAACATACTCAGGTCAATAAACCACATAAATAGACCTAAAGACAAAAATCACATGATCATCTCAATGCACGCAGAAAAAGACTGACGAAATCCAGCATACTGTCCTGAGAAAAGACCTGGAGGGAACACAACGAGAGGATGCTCTCTGCACCCGGGAGAAGCCACACATGATAAACTCACAGCCAACACCATCCTAAATGGAGAAGAACTTGAAGCAATCACACTTAAATCAGGAACAAGACAGGATGGCCACTATCCCCACTATTTTTCAGTATCATGCTTGAAGAACTAGCTGGAACTGTAAGGCAAGAACACGGATACAAATAGGAAATTAAAAAGTCAAAGTATTCCTATTTGCAGATAACACTTTACATTAAAGGTCCCAAGAATACTATCAGAAAATTTCAAGAAATAACCAAGAATAATTCAGTAAGATAGTGAATCAACTTGCAAAAATTCCATAGTTTCTCAATATAATAACAACAAACATTCAGAGGAAGAGATCATAGATACATTCCTACTCACAATAGCCTCAAAGATGGTATCTAGGAACAAATATAACCAAGGAGGTGAAAGGCCTCTACAATGGAAAGTTTAAGCTCTGAAGAAGGAGATAAAGACACTAGAAAATGGAAAAATATCCTAGGTTCATATACTGGTAGAATTAATATTATGAAAATGACCATCCTGCCAAAAGTCACTTACAGATTTAATACAATAACAATCAAAATCTCATTCTCATTCTTCACAAAAAATAGAAAAAAAACTGCCCTAAAATTCATATGGAACTGGAGAAGACCCCAGCCAGTTAAACAAAATCATGAGCAAAAGGAACAATGATGGAGGGATTAGCAATCCAGATCTCAATTTATTACAGACCAGAAGGCACCACGCAAGCTCCCAAGGGGAGGAAGCAACCAACAGTCCTACCCAGCCATGCTGCCCAGGAACTACAACAACGACCGGCATGGCACAAAAGCCCTAAGAGTGCAATAGCGGCATGCATGCCTCGGCAGTGACCAACAGCTCTCTAACTGAATTCAAGGCTCACCCAACAAGAAGGAAACCATGCTTGGTACTGAAAACGTAGCATTCTATCCAGGGCTAATTCACAGATAGATCATGGAGAAGAACCTACAACCACCACTTCACTAACCCAGAATAATTCATACCTACATTCTAAATATGGATCCTTAGGCCCACAGATAAGTATAGATTTCACCCTCACCAAAGAAACACCTCTTTGCAATAGACAATGACCACTCCAGAAAACCATAGGTGATCTTAATGCAGAGAACCATTGGTAAGCAGTGGTTCTGGACCATGTGGTGCCCAGTCCCATTCGACACATCTATAACACAATCCCTGAACCCGAGGCTCAGGATCACTGAGGAGAAAGCACTCTAATACTCAGAGAACAGAAGTTTGCTGTGAGATTGTGTTTCCTAGAAATGTCTCTAATCCATGGAGTCTCCTCAAAATGGCTGCCTTAACAAGACCTGAACAACAGCCCCACCAGCGGACATGCTGCACAGAAGAGGGGGAGCTCAAAGAACTACTCTGAGCAACTAGGGACTGCTGAGAGTGGAGAGAATGCCCGTCCCCAGGGAAGAGCCCCAACTGGTCCTCCAATACGAGGTGGTTACCTCTGAGGTCATATTCATACAGGTAATATTATATACATTGTGCAGGTTATATTTATGTATTTAGGAGAGAATGTGTACAAAACAACAACTCAAAAAAAGGCCATGAATTTGAGAAAGAACAAGGGGCAAGGTACATGACAGAGGGCAGAGGAAAGGGTGAAATGACGTAATTTTAATTTTAAAAAGTAGAAAAAAAAGTATATGTCTTAAAGGGCAGAGGGGCCTGAAGATAGCATAGGGCACTTGCTGAGCACTTGCTCCAGGTTCAGTTCCCTAGTAATTAGGGCTAAATTTTTTCTCTCTCATTTCTGGAATAGAGAAAAAAATAAATATTTAAAAAGAGAAGCATCTTAGAAAGTAAGGCAATGCTTCAGAAGACAGTCCTGAGTAAAGAACTGTCCTGTCAGGCATCACCAACACACCCACACTAGCGCCACCACTGAGGCTGAACAAAGTTTAAAGACCAGCGTTACTGTTTCAAGTCCTTGTATCTCTTGAAGGTTCCTTCTTCTCTCCATTACCACAGCTAAGATTCCAACGTGAGTGTCCATCATCATCACCTGGACTACTAGCATTTCCTGCGTGTCTTCCATACTTTTACCCTGCTCCACCCTAACCGTCATTCTGCAGAAAATGTTCCAATGGCTTTGCATAACCAGCTCGAGTTCAAATCTAAGAAAAAGGACTTGTCTTTAAAATACAATTGCACAGTAAGAAGAACAATAGGGATCACTTTTAACGATGTCAAATATTCAGTATTCATGTTGGCTCTGTATACTAGGTTTCCTTACCCAGTCTGATTTAGCATCTGCCTCCTATAAATATTTCCACAGCAGGAAATAATCTATATAAAAAAGAGAAATTTTAAAATCAAGATTTGCAGATAGATCTATTTGTTCATCCAATCCTATAAATATGAACTAAAATATCTCACATGAATTTTCAATCGCAAGCAAAGAAATAAATTCCATTTGATCAAGAAAGTTTGTCAAAAGAATACAAATCAGCCTAAGATATTTGCCTATTGTAGGAAACAATTCTGGACTCAGGTCATTGAAAATTAGTAATTTTCATCACTTATTTTAATGAATCTAAGTCTCAACTGCTCACAGTTAGAAACAGTTAATATAACATTTCATAATATCCAAAGACATGAAGAGATGACAGAAAATGAAGACTACAGAACCTATTAGAACGTTACATTACATATTGGCTTCATCATCTCATCTTCCCCATGCAGGAGTCTCTAGAGCAGTGGTGCTCAACCTGTGGGTCACGGCCCCTTCAGGGTCGCAGATCAGGTACCCTGTGTATCAAATATTTAAAGTAGGATTCATAAAAGTAGCAAAACTGCAGTTATGACGTAGCTGAAATAATCTTATGGTTGGGCTTACCAACATGAGGAGCTGTATTAGAGGGTGGCAGTGAAGAAGGCTGAGGACCATGGCTCTAGAAGATAAGCCATGCTCTGCTAGGAACCAGGGCAACTACGAACACTCCAGAAAAAAAGATCTTTTCATTTTTAATCCAAATTCTCAGTAAATAAATGAAACAAAAAAAAAGCATAGCTTTTCAAAAAATTTTTAAGTCCAGCCAATTTTTCTCCTCTTATTGTTAGTCACTTTTCTAACTTCTAATTCTCACTATACTAAAATTTTTGCCATAAGAAAGTCAAATGAAAATTACTCAGATATTTTTATTCAAAACTTCCAGTTATGTGTCCTAAGCTCTTTTATTCCAAAGTAAGTTCACAAACTCTGACAGATGTTTTATAACTCTGTTTAAATATTTAGGCAGTAAAAGGATGAAGGGCTTTTTTAAAGAAAAAGACAGAATGATTTCATTCTCCTCCAAAGCCAGGGTGGTCTACGGGCAATTTGGGTACCAGTGGTGTTGCCGAGGAAACAAAATGAAAACAGGTGCCATCAAATTCAAATTAAAGATTTAGTTCTATTTTAAACCACCTTAAACAACGTTTCCATAAACTTTCCAACTGATACTACTAAAATCTTGACAATATTTCATGACAAGAAAAGGGTTATGAATTGTCTGCAGACCATCAAATTTTAACTGTAACAAATTTAGACTGATTGGCAACACTTCCTTTAAAAAAAAAGTCTCCCATTAAAGATGCAGCATCCTTTAAAAGCTGAATGAATATATAAGAAAATTCAAAATAAGAAAACCAAGTAAGACTCTCTGAGAAAAATTTTAAAACTTAAAAACACAAAAAATTTAAATCTCAACCTATAAGAAAAATGTGATGTAATTAGCAACATGATACTAAGCTTAACTTTTCCTCACGAGAATAATTATTGTATAATCTGTTGTTTAAATCTGATGAAATTTTCTCTACTGAAAAATAAGTAAATAAATAAAACTTCTGTTTCTTACTCTGGTATTAAAAAGAATGCAAGTGCTCAGTTTTTACCTTTGAAAACAGTGCTTAGCCATGACATTCACACACATGCACACATGCATATAAATAAATACAAAAGATTAACCCTATACATGAGTTTGTTTAAAAATAATGACATTTTATATACTTTCTATTTTTGTTTGGTACACTGGACTTTTAATTAGCATACACGAATACACAGGATTTCACTGATATTTTCATATGTGCATATAAGTTGCTTGGATTGCTTCGTCTCCTCTATAATCTTGGTTGTTTAATACAGTATTAATGGCAAAACCACTTATTTTGTTTTTGCCTGTGAAATGAGTAAATCAGAAACTGACAAATAGATGAGACTGCATGTAAGTTAATATTCTTGCTAAGACTGACAGGAACTTCTAGAAACAGTCAAGGACTTGTTCCCGATGGAGATTTCATTTGTAGGTAGATGAAGCACGCATTGTTCGTTGTTATTCATTCAATTAGAAAATAATTTATCTTCTCAACAAATTTGACATGAAAAAATTTAGACTGTTAAGTATATTCAATGGCGCACTAATAAGAGCTCATTGTTCAGATTACAAATAATAATATTTGATTATCATTTAAAATATTTCATATTATTCAAAGTTTTATTTTTAGCAGGCCCTGGGGAGACACAAATGGGATCCTAGTGTGAACAGAACTTCCCTGCACTGGCTTCTTTCCAGAACTTAACCACAAGGATGGTCTCATTAGCTAGTTTTCAGAAGAAAAAAAAACTTAATGATTTTAGTATTAACAGAAAAAATATCTTTGAGACCCCTATTTCTAATTAAAATACACTCCATTAAACACTATTTGCCAAAAGTAATAAAGACAGAGTCTCGTTCAGATCTGGTGAGACCCTCTGCAGTGGTGTCACCTCAGTCCCCGGCTGTCCCTGTGTGGAATTACAGTCACCGTGCTGGTCCACCACTTACTCTGAAAGTGATTAATCAAAGCCAGAGAAAGCCAAGCATCAACTGAAGTAGGTTTCGAATTTCCTTTGCAGAGACATGTCAAAAAAAAGATGAGTCAATTTTACTATAATTACAACCTCATTTGGAAATATGAAGTGTTTTCTATTTACTTCCAATTAAATGTCAATTGTACCCCGCTTTCCAACTGTTGCTGCTAATTGATTATACATGCAAAATTAATATTTTCTTACTATCTAACAAATTTAAAAGAAAGTGTTCTATTATTCTACTAGGTATACAATATTCTACATCTTATTTTAAACTGAAAAGTCTGATAACTAATAATCTTAACTACAAATTAGTTTCAAATCTTCTTTACCCTTTAAGCAATGAATGTAGTAGATGTCTAGACTAGCTGCCAACCTCTAATCCTTCAGATTTTAGAAATCATACCATTTTATCTAATGGCTCATATCTGTCAGCAGACACACTACCACACCACTCTGAGCATGCCTAATCTTATCAATTCCGACACTTACTAGCGCTCTCATAAAAGCAAGACGTATATTTATATATACTTTGCCAGAAGTGTTCTGTGAGCTCCTATACGAACATAATACCTAGCCTACAAAATCCCCTTAGATGATTTTCAGTAGGTGTGTGTGTACATGCATGTGCAAGCACAGGTGCTGTTTGTTTGCTGTAGACACTAGGGTGTTACACTATCTGAGGAAATTTCCCATCTACAAGTCCTATCTCTGTGTCTTACGCAGCAGCACACAGAAGAGCTCTGAGTTCTATCACTCCCAACTCAAAGTGAGGAGCTAAGTAAAGCCTATCAAACAAGCTCTGAACAAGTGTGTGTGCGTGCACACGTGTGTCGCGGTGTGACTGTGCGGGGCTTGTGTGTGCGTGCACACGTGTCACGGTGTGACTGTGCGGGGCTTGTGTGTGCGTGCACACGTGTGTCGCGGTGTGACTGTGCGGGGCT
>NW_004949127.1:2831362-2837622 GCF_000317375.1 Microtus ochrogaster | reverse complement strand
GCACACGTGTGTCGCGGTGTGACTGTGTGGGGCTTGTGTGTGCGTGCACACGTGTGTCGCAGTGTGACTGTGTGGGGCTTGTGTGTGCGTGCACATGTGTGTCCCAGTGTGACTGTGCGGGGCTTGTGTGTGCGTGCACACATGTGTCACGGTGTGACTGTGTGGGGCTTGTGTGTGCGTGCACACGTGTGTCACGGTGTGACTGTGCGGGGCTTGTGTGTGCACACGTGTGTCGCGGTGTGACTGTGCGGGGCTTGTGTGTGCATGCACACGTGTGTCGCGGTGTGACTGTGCGGGGCTTGAGTCTCTGATTCCGCATGGGCTCCAGGGAAGGAACTCACACAGGGCACAAGCACATTTACCTCACAAACCTGAGATAAATGTTGTTTCTTTCAAGGGTCTTAAAAAAAAAAAACAACAATTTTTTCAACAAATTAAAAGTGGTTTTTTCTATTATCCAAGTCATATAATTTTTTACTTTTTTAAAATTGTTTTCTTTTTACTTCTTTTTTATTTATTTTTAAAACAATGTTTTCTCATTTTACATACTAATCCTGATTCCCACTCCCTCCCCTCTTCCTGCTCCCCCTACCCTACCCCCCCTCCACTCCTCAGAGAGGGCAGGCCTCCCATGGGCAGGACCAAGACCTTCCCCCTAGCCGGGCGGTGGTGGCACACGCCTTTAATCCCAGCACTCGGGAGGCAGAGGCAGGTGGATCTCTGTGAGTTCGAGACCAGCCTGGTCTACAGAGCTAGTTCCAGGACAGGCTCCAAAGCCACAGAGAAACCCTGTCTCGAAAACCCCCCCCCAAAAAAAAAAAAAAAAAAAAGACCTTCCCCCTATATCTATACTGAGCAAGGTATCCCTCCAAAGAGAATGGGCTTCAAAAGTCAGTTCAAGCACTAGGGATAAGTCCTGGTCCCACTGCCAGTGGCCCCACAGACTGCCCCAGCCACACAACTGTCACCCCCATTCAGAGGGCCTAGTTAGGTCCTATGCAGGTTCCCCTGCTGTCAGTCCAGGTCAGCTGTTCCTGTGGGTTTCCCCTCATGGTCTTGACACCTTTGTTTTTTAATTACCAAATTTTTTCTTTCTTCTCTCCAAATCCTCCCATGTACACCTCTCTATCATCAATACTGAATGTGTGTGTGTGTGTATACACTTGTATATACACATATATTACCTGTTGAGCCCATATAATGCTACTTCTCCAGGCAAGCTTTCTGTTCTTCCTCAGGGAGGATGACTTCTCCCACTCCCAGCTTTACCCACACACCAAATACTTTAAGAGCAGAGGGTTATTTAAATTATGTGACGATACAATAATTTACTGAGAATTCTGGGGAAATGCCCAATTTTGGTACATTCTGGTCATCAAGTTATTACTGCTTGCAAGAGTTTTTTTGTTTGTTCATTTGGCTTGGTTGGTTTTTCGAGAAGGGATTTCTGTGTAGCTCCAGTTGCCTTGGAACTCACTTTGTACACCAGGTTGGGCTTGAACTCACAGAGACCTACCTGCCTCTGTCTCCCAAGTGCTGGAATTAAAGGTGTTCATCACCACCGGAAACATGTTTCAAAACACTTTATAGAAGTGTAAATTTTTCACCAAGAACATTATGATTATTTTGAAATGTTTTAGAGGTTTTAAAAAGAGGCTACCATCTTTATATGCTTCTTCTAAGGGCGACACATTATTGATTTGTGGTGGTATTTAGTTTCATAAATATCAACACAAACAGAAATAAGTCTGTGGCTGATGTTTAGTGCTACATATTTTATTTATAGCCTCTAAATATTCTTATATCCCAGACATCCAGTTTTATGACTTCAACCTTTCCAGATACCTCAATGTTAAAAATGAAAAGAACTGGGTTGGCCTAGGACAAGCAAATTTTAAAAGATCATAGAACTATAATGTGAATTCTCACTGTCCTTTTTTAAGAAAGAAAAAAAAAGACATGGAAAACAAAGAAACAAACAGTAATCCATACACCAAATGCTGAAACATTAGTAACACATGGTCTATGGGAATGTGTTACTAAGTAAAACACCACAATTAGTTCCCATACATGGCAGCCAAAAGACAAGGTCTGAAAATACTTTACCCCAAACAAAATAGATTAAAAGAAATTATGAGACACTTCTAAAGAATCAGAAGAAAACCTAAGAAATACCCCAAAAGCTAGAAAATAATTCATATTTTCCATTTCATTGCTTCATATACATTTTACAAGTATAAAGAGATGGCTCTTTTTCTTTTCTCAATTATAATGACGATCCTAAAATTGGCATTAAGTGTATTATAACAGATCTGCTTGGAACAATATATTCCAAACGTACATTTGTGAACAACAAAAAAGAAAGCTGTTGTCAATTTTAATATTATACTAAATTACTGAATAAACTGCCAAATTTATATATTGAAATCAGCCAAAGAATGGGCACAACACATTAACTACACTGGTTCAAAAGCATACATTTAAGTCAATCTCCTTAAAATAAATGTTTAGCAAGTAAGGGAAAATATACATAAGTGCTATATGAATATAGTTACATAAACTATTTAGTTTGTGGAAAACAAAACATTTAACAAATTCTCTAACATACATTCTAAAATGTTCTTAGCCTTGCACTGTGTGATCTGTGAAGATTATATCATAATAAAGAGTAGCCATGTTCTCTTCTTCAGCACAAGCAAACCAGCTTCCCTCCCATATCCAATGCCTCACCCAAACACAAGGGTCTTCTGGGATCTCATGGGCCCTGTAATTCTAAATGCAACTTCTCTCCATTGTCCAAACTGACCTTAAGCTCAGTTCTCTCTCCTCTACCCCTCCAGAGCTAGAAGCACAGGCACACATTGTATGGCACTAAGGTCCACAAGCCCTTGAAAGAAACAATATATTCTATAGGCCATCTTATCCTGTCCCTCAGGAGACAGTCTCCTCTCCAACAGGAGAGGTTGGTGAGCTATGGGGAGATTACAGTGGTCCCTCAGAAACACTAACACAGCCGCCATGCAGTCCATGAATTCTACTTTGGAGCACATACACTGAAGAATGAGAAGGGGACTCAAAATACTCAAGCAGACACCTGCACTCTCATGTCTACGGCAGCGTTATTCCAAATAATGAAAACTATTATAAGAAAACAAGTGTCTACCAATAAGGAATGGATAAATGAGAGAGAAGAGAGAAGGGGGGAATACTAGTTAATTAAGAGAATGAGATTCAATATGGAACAATATGGACAGCCTACAAAACACTAGTCTATGCAAAAGACTCCAGCAACTGTCTGTCTCGCTACCTTTCTCCATGTTCACTCCCAGGAACTGCCCAGAACTCTGCTTCTTGAGATGTGACAGGGTGTTTTAAAAACTCAAAATGTCAACAGCAAGAGAGGCAGTATAGCAAAAACAGCCAGGTAGTGGGAAACAACTCCACTTCCCCAGTGACCAAGAGGCTGGCAACAGTGGAATACTTCCCAAATGCACATGTATATACCAGTATTCAAGGTTAAGAAAACCACATTTGTATTTTTTGGCAGGTTAAATACATTTTAAATGAAGAAAATATTCACAATGTTTTCTTTCTAAACTATCTGGACTGCTAGAAGGAAGTATCTAAGAACTGTTCATTATTAATTGCATGTTTCTGATATGGTTGATTATTTAGAATTGATGCAATCACTTAGCTGGTTAGACTGCTTACTGATACAAAGTTAAAGATACAATGTATAAATTGCAGTAAAAATAAGTTTCTTAAGGCTAAAATATAAGTCTCTCAATAGAATTCTTAAAATCTTATGTAGAAATAATAATGTGGGAAAAAAATGAAAATTAAAATCACGCAGAACTGATGGGTTTTAACCTGAAAGTGGCGTCAGAATACTTTCTTTAAAAGTATAATTTATTTACTCTTCCCCATCTCAACTCTCCACTCTGCTTGTGTTCTTCTCCTCCCCACTGCCATGCTCCCATGTTCTCAGGAGATCTTGTCTACTGTCTCTTCCCAGAGGGATCCATGTATGCCTCTCTTAAGGTTCTCCTTGGGAGAGCAACAAAAGAGATACCTTGATTATGGGAGCCATTATGGGGCTAGTGTGAAACCTGGCACCAGGGAAACACCCAGGAATCCACAATGATGACCCCAGCGAAGACCCTAAGCAATAGTAGAGAGGGTGCCTAACTGGCCTTACCTTGTAATCAGATTGATGACTACCTCAATTTTCATCACAGAACCTTCATCCAGCACCTAATGGAAGCAGATACAGAGATCTACAGCTAAACACTTAGCAGAGCTTCCTGAGACCACTCAAAGAGAGGGAGAAGCAATAATATGAGCAAAGGAGTCAAGACCATGATGGGGATGCCCACAGAGACAGCTGACCTGAGCTAGTGGGAGCTCACTGACTCTCTTGATAATGGGTGAACCTACACAGGACCAAACTAGTCCCTTTGAGTGTGGCCTGCATGTGACAATCATGTGGCTTGGCAGTCTGGGGCCACGGGCAGTGGGACCAGGATTTATCCCTAGGGCTTGAACTGGCTTTTTGAGCCCATGCTTTTTGGAAGGATACCTTGCTCAGCCTAAATAGAGGGTAAGGGTCTTGGTCCTGCCTCAAGTGAAGTGGCAGACTCTGCTGACTCCCATGGGAAGCCTCACCCTCTGGATGGACGGGGTGGAGTGGGGGGAAGATTAAGAGAGCAGGAGGAGGGGAGGGAGTGGAAACTGGGATTGGTATACAAAATGAGAAAAAAATTAAAAACTAAATTAAAAGAGTATAACTTATTGCCTCAAGTTCAGCACTCAGGAGGCAGAGGGGTGGATCTCTGAGTTCTGGGCCAGCCTGGTCCACAGAGTGAGTTTGAGGACAGCCAGGACTACACAGAGAAAGCCTGTCTATAAAAACAAAAACAAACAAACAAAAGTATAATTTATAATTAATGGATAAATAGGTCTGGAGAGTTCAAACACTGTTTTATAAATGTCGGGGCCAGGATTAGTGGACGTTTCTCCATCTAGGCTGTTCTCTTTTGCCATAAAGAAACATTCTTTTCAAAGCTTTGCCTTAAATGCAGATTGTATTTAAAATATTACATTTAAGCTACTCAAAATTTTTATTTGAGATTGTATTTGCTTTCAGGTTATTTGTTTACTGAAACAAAGCCTTGTTATGTACTCCAGGTGGCCCTGAACTTGCCCTCTTTATAAGAGCTATGATTATATGCATGTGTCACGACCACACATTGTTTGAGTCTAAAGAATATGGAAAAGCAGTCAAAACATAGTGCTAAATGAGAAGATGGTATTAGCAGACAATATAATCTCATTATTCCAAGTTTGACTGAAAAATGTTTTTAAAAAACCCAGCATGTTCTTGTGGTAGACACACAGCAAACAGGAAGACCATGTATCAAGTGTGAATTTTAAATCTCTTAGTAGTACAAGCACTGGCAATTTTTTTTATTTTCATTTTTATGCTTTGCTTTCTTCCTTTACACCTTTCTTTTTTTTAAAAAAAAAAAGCTGGCTGTTTTATTTTATTTTTTTTAAAGTGTTCTGCTTGCATGTATACTTGCAGGCCAGAAGAGGCCACAAGATATCACTACAGATGGTTGTGAGCCACCATGTGGTTGCTGGGAATTGAACTCAGGACATCTGGAAGAGCAGTCAGTGCTCTTAACCTCTGCGCCATCTCTCCAGCCTCCCTTTACACCTTTCTTTCCTCTGTATGACAAACATATATTAAAATTGTAATAGGGTTTCCTATAAAAATTAACAATATTCCACTCACTTTGCCCCCCACATAAACTGATAAAGTAAAAGTAACCGTCTTCCAAAGCAAATCGGAGTGACTATTGAGATCATCAGTGTTTAACGTACATGGTTCATCTATAAACTCAGCTAACTCACTTTATATATATATATATATATATATATATATACACACACACACACACACACACGTATACACGTATATATCAGAATCCAGCTAACTCACTTTATATATATACACACACACACACACGCACACACACACACACACATGTATATACGTATATATATATATACACACACACACACACACACACACACGTATACACGTATGTATCAGAACCCAGCTACTAGCTGCTTCATTGCTGTTGCCACTCTCATCGCCAGCCACCATCCCTCTCTGGTGTAAGGAAAAGCCTCCTGAGGAAGTCTACCCTCACCACCATCCCTCTCTGGTGTAAGGAAAAGCCTCCTGAGGAAGT
>NW_004949127.1:2825442-2831262 GCF_000317375.1 Microtus ochrogaster | reverse complement strand
GGTGTAAGGAAAAGCCTCCTGAGGAAGTCTACCCTCACCACCATCCCTCTCTTGGTGTAAGGAAAAGCCTCCTGAGGAAGTCTACCCTCACCACCTTCCAGGCTAACGTTAGGCCCTCCTTTATCAGATGCAGCTCATTCAGAAGAAAAGTCTGCGGAGCAATGTTTAGCCTTCAAGACTTCATGGCACACCCAGGAGTCGACACACCCCACTTCAGCACAACTAAATACAAAACTCTTACCTCTGCCACCAGTATTCTATACTCAGCCTGAATTTCCTTAGGGTTTTAGTCAAGTACCACTTTCTAAATTAAATATTGACTAAAACTACAACACAATGCTCCAAACACGGTGTGGCTTTTACCATTTCCTATTTTGTTCCCTTGCTTTTTTTCTATTTATTACCATGTAATATAAATGCCGTATTTCTTTCCTACATTCTCATTCCCCTGCAGTATATAAAACTCAAATGCTCATATTTTTCTTCTATTTCTGTATCCCCAGGATGTGAACAGTCCCCAGTAGACAGTGGGTACTCAGTAAATATTGGCTAAGTGAATAAAGATGAATATATGCCAGTTGACCCACAAGCTCACAGCTTAAAACTCCAGCTTCCCAGTAACAATAGTTGGCTCACTGAATGCCATAAGAGTCTGCGAAGCGGCAACTAGAAATGCCTTTATGCAACAGCACTAAAGGGCACCACAATAAACACCACGGCCACATTTCCTCATGCCTGCAAAAGAACTTGAGGATTTCACCTTCAAAACACAGGGATAGAATTGTAACTTGATAAACCAAATGGAGTCTGATATCACATCACTGTTACTATGGCTTCTAAAATGTAAGCAATACTGGTAGAAAACCATAGGTCACTCTTCTAGATTTTTTCACCAGAATATTCAATTCTGGTCAAGGAGAATGGATATAAAACTCTCCTGTGTGTAAACAAAGAACAAACTGAATACCATACTGCTATGCACCTGGATATCTGCTATCTAAAAGATCCTAGGCTGTTTATAAACATCAATCAGCGCTATAAAAAGGGAGTTACGGGGAAAGGCAATTATATACTGTGAAAAACTCGAGGCAATCAGGGGAAGCACAGTCCATGGTAGCAGCGACACGAGCTAAGCAGGAGGTATGGATAATCTGGGTAAACGCCATGGAAAAACAAATACCGTGATTGGACTTGAGGCAAATGGAAACAGTTCAAATTGGCTCCGTACAGTGTTCCACGGAACATATGATGTCCATATGTCCATTAGCAACAAACTGAAGCACGGAACAACAAAGGCAGTGCTAAGATGGCTGTAAGAACACACCAGTGCCAGTCTCCACCACGCCACAAGCAGTGTAACGCGCCACAGCTGCCAGGCAGTGGGGGAAGAAGTCAGAAGCAATAAGAAAAGAAAACGAGTAAAGTATAAACCATCCCTTTTCCCTCTAAAAGAAAAATGAGATCTATACTAGACAAAGAAAGTGGCTACAGAAATGTCCAAAAGTAAGGTACAATTTCTCCCTATAGCCATTTCCAAAAGTATAAATCCTTTACAACTAAAGATAGAAGTTTTATTCAAAGCTGTAAATTATTCAAGAGCCAGAGTACTAAGCAAGTAAAAGATGGAGTAATAAAAATTGTAAATAAGACCTTTCAAGTTTCAAAATGCATAACAGAGACCCAAAACAGACTGACCAAAAGACATGACGGAAACCATTTCAGGTTTGACATCAGTGTGAACAAATCTATCAAATGTCCTTGCTTGTGCTCTCTGGCTCCCAAGGCTGCTCATCAAGACTAAATTACAGTTTATTAAAAAAAAAATTAATGCTTAGGCAAAATCATGAAGGGCCAATCACACAGCAAGGCCAAAGTATAAGAAACAAAACTTTAAAAAGCAGTGCTACCATGTAGGACCTATCTGTGGTCCTGGCCTTTTCAACCAATGAAAACCCAGTTATTCCTAAATTGCATTAAAATTATCTGAGCTGTGATGCAGAAATATATTAGTTGTCACTGACTGAAACTAAACAGTAATAAAATCCAGCAGCAAAAATGCATGACTATTTTACAGCAAATATCAATGTCATTCCTGCTTCAACCTGACTCCTCATTCTCCCCCTAAACCCCCAAACTTGAAACCAACTACAATTTCTTGAGTAGCTGCAGTGTGGTTAAGAAAAGGAAGCTATGCTTGTTTGTATGGAATCTGCCATTTCCTCCCTGCCAAAACACTTGTTTAAAAAGTCATGTAATATTTCTATTAAATTGTAAATGCAGCCGACAAGGAAATGGCCTACTGGCAGAGCGTCACCTTTGTGGCAGTGCCAACGGGCCTACAGCAAAACAGCGCACATGGTAATTTCAACATGCATTCCCAAGTAACGAAATTGTTCTCTACATAAATACCACAGAACCTGAGCAAGATCCAGAAAAAGCAGGGAAAATTTGCCCAAGCTTTCATGCTTGCCTATATCAATTGTATGTCATAGCTAAAGCAAAATAGAAAAGCATCTACATATGTTCAAGAAGCTTGTGAAGTTGGATCATATAACCCTGGGAAAACTATTGCAACTTAAATCTGTGTATTTCTTGTTAACCACTGTAACAACTTGTTAATAAAAATTAAGAAAAACTGAGGGTATCAAATGAATCAAAATGTACCAGTTAAATACAAGCCCTGAAAGATCATAATGCAACTTATTAACAGGAACATATGTTCAGTACAAGCCACAATTGTTATGTCAAATTACTTCTGTACTTCTGTCTTTAATATCATTTATTTGGTTACAGAATTTGAGAGATCCACAAGCCTTCAATGAAAATGGTGACTTGTAGTTTACAAGTGACTGTAATGCATACAAAGTCATCTTTATCATGTGTCCCTTGCCTTTCACTACATAACACCCCATCTGTAATGAAGAAGTTCTAATCATGTAAAAGATATACTGAAAACTAAGTATCAGTACACACAATCTGAACTAGCATAATCAATACATAAGTTCTCTAGGATAGTAAACAATTCTTTCTGAGGACATTTAGTTGCAAGATGCATTTGTTTTAAGTATGTCTTAACTGTTGTCATTTTTGTGTGTCTGTATAATGTTAAAAGTCAAACTTGATAAGAAAAAAAGCTATTTCTTACCAAAAATATTATGAATTTCAAGTTGTACACTTGAAATCACAGTCAGTACCTGTCAACATACCAATCTCTAAGCCACAAATTCACTGACTTGTATGTTTTCTGCAATAACTGTTACCTTAATTCTCTACCCTCAACAGTCACTATAACAAACTGCGGATGAAACAGTATCTGCAATGATCAACATACTAACCCCACACGATCACTTTAAAACAGAAATTTTCCACACAGTCTAACAATTCTAGTCCTTCGCGAACCCGTGCTCCTGTGTCCAGAGACTAGAACTGGAGCATGTCAATACTGTTCTTCCTGATCAGTGAGGAGACAGGGCCTAAATACTCAAAAAAAAAAAAAAGAATAAAATTAATCTAAAATTTAAATCATTTTCATTAAATAAAAGGCTGGAAGGCAGGATACAAGGAAAGATGGGTGTTTCAAGCTGTATCTTATTAGCATTTACAGTCAGCTTTTGTGTATTTCCCAGGACCTATGTTGTAAGTTAAACATTTATTATTTTAAGAAAGAAGAATCTGAACTCACCAGGTGTCAGTACTAGTCACAAAAGCACCCTCCAGAACTTAGTTCACAATCACTTAACAAAAATATTTACTGAATACTTTTATATACAGGTCATTCTGACAGGTTTAGTTCAAAATAAATGTGAAGCACACTTCCTTTAAAACTAAGATCTAACAGGAAATATAAGACAATTGTCTCATTAAAATGTGCTGTTAGATACATTATTAATATAATACGAGAGAAGAATTAAGAGAAAGGGTTGTTTTGTTTTTTGAGGCAGGTCTCAATATAGAGACCAGGCTGGCATCAAACTCTCCACACACCCATACACATAAACACATACGTAAAAACAAATAAGCAAACTCCATTTATCACCATTAGAAAGGAGAGAAAATGTATCTGTCTGCATGGCCCATTATTTCCATATTTCTTCCTGTAGCAGAGGGTCCTACATAGGGTCCTGACCCCGCCTTCACTGCCCTAATGGGCCAACACACCAAGTCAGATGACGATAAGCAGTGCTTGCTTCTTCCCACAGCAAAAGTTCCCTAGGAAAGATGCTAACTAGAACTACGTAAGAGTCTTTAAGAACTTTAATCATTTATAAAAACTGAAAAGTAATTGCAAAATGCTACCTAACAATTTGATTTTCTTTAATGTTTAAGTGCATTTCCCAGATATCTCATTTGAACCTAACAACTCTATGAAGTACACACAAGAGGGGCCATTACCGCTAATTCACAAAAAAAAAAAAAAAACAAAAAAAAAAACAAAACTGATTCAAGTCTCAAAATTCTCAAATATCAGTCACATCACTACTATGGGAAAAACATATCTAAGGAAATGATTATGAAAACCTAATCCCATATCAGTCTTGGAAGTCAGCAGCACTATGAAGTCATGTTCTTATTACACAGAGTTGGTAGGGCCTATTACGATTAGGAGGCCAACAAGATAGCTGAACCGTTAAGGGGACTTGCAACCTAGCTACTGACCTAAGTTTGATCCCTGAGTTCAAATCTTGGTTATGCTATTGACAGCTTAAGTCATATTAACAAATAATGTAACCCTTTACTTAAAGGTTTCATCTAAACTACCTGGTGGTATGGTAACACTTTCAAATACATTTTTTCACTGTCCAATTCTAGGGAGGGCCTTTATTTTTCACTCTTGAAAGGCTCATTTATCTTAAACACACCCCCCCCCCAAATACAGACCAAACCACTGACAACCGGTTGGGACTGCACCAATTACTATTTCACCATTTCATCACTAGCTTTATCAGCTGCCCCCTGGACAACAGTGTCGTATTCCGTGTGACAAACGGCAGCACACATCGAGCACTTCTCTGTGCTTGATGCCAGGTTGGCCCAAGGGAAAGTCCTCAAGTGCAAACAAGCCAACAGACAACTCCACTTTCTACATATCTAATGGAAAACCAAGAAGGAACCATGGAAATGTGGTCATGTCAAGGAAGCAAGAGTGCTTTCAGTAGGGGTTCAGGTCTGAAGTCGACCTCCTGCATGAGCCAGCTGTTTCTCACACTTCACTACTCCAGCTGGGAAACAGCTCACAATACTATCTAAAGAGCAGTCTATAACCGTATCACACTTGGAAACGCACAAGGTAGCCATCCAAAGACGATAGAGTTGTGTGTTCTATATGTAAATTATGAGGAGAAAAACAAAAGTCTATATGGGCTGTTATTGTCAAGGAAATCTCCATACATCTAAATAAAATCTGAGGAGAGGGAGAGATGGATCAGTACTTAGTTCTCTTCCAGAGGACCCAGGTTTGGTTCCCAGCACCGCCAAGGCAGCACACAACCATCTATACCTCCAGTCTCGGAGGAGCTGATACCCTCTCTGGCCCCTGTGAGCACCAGGCACAAATCAGACATACATAGGCAAATGCATACATATGAAACAAACAAATAGAACCTTAGTTGGGACTTCAAAATCTGGCAGATTTTAAAAGATAGAAAAAGAGACCAAGTAATTCCAAGAAGTTTGCAAAATATGCAGTGTATCTATTTTTAAAGAGAAATACTGTATTCTAATATATTTTTACTATTTTATAAGTATGAATTCAAACTCAAGTGAGTTTTAAGAACATTAAATCAGAGTCACAAACTACAATTTTTTCAACCTGGCAGAGGT
>NW_004949127.1:2817029-2825126 GCF_000317375.1 Microtus ochrogaster | reverse complement strand
CCCCATGAACACCCTGACAGAGGACCAGAGGTGACTGATACTAGAGAATCACACCCCATGAACACCCTGACAGAGGACCAGAGGTGACTGATACTCAAAGAAGAATGAGAGTTTACATTCCTGTGCTGACTTTCCTATTTTTCATGTTGTTTTCAAATACATAGTTACATTATGTTTTCTTTTTAATATTGCCAAAGGAGCTTATGGGTACAAAGATAATATAAATGGAATACAACTGTACCACTACAGTAACTGTCTGGTAATGTGCCTCAATATGGCATGTAGATTTTTAAGTATTTTCAATACTGCAATTATTTGTATTATTTGATATTAAACATAATTCCAATTTATTCCTTATTAGATATTCAAAAGTGCCGGGCAGTGGTGGCGCACGCCTTTAATCCCAGCATTCGGGAGGCAGAGACAGGTGGATCTCTGTGAGTTCGAGGCCAGCCTGGTCTACAAGAGCTAGTTCCAGGACAGGAACCAAAAGCTACGGAGAAACCCTGTCTCAAAATTCCAAAAAAAAAAAAAATACATAGATATTGAAAAGTATTCCCATCTTCCTTTCTCCCCCGATTTACTTCATTCTCCTCTCTATGTCTCCCTATCTTTTCCATAAACACATTCTTCCTCCTTTACTCCGACAGTGGTCCTAGGGCAACTACAGCCACTAGATGGCAATAAATATATACAAAGATAAAAATGCACACCTATGCCAGAGTCACATAGTACTGTAATCCAGATAAAGTGTCATCACAAATCCTAAAGCACAACAAGCTAGACTTGAATATGCAAGGAATATACAAAGGTTATCATGGAAAGGACTTCATGGGGGCAGGTAAAAGCAGAAAAAAAAGAGTGTATTTTTAAATAAATAATCAATTTTAAAGAAATATATCTAGTTCCCTTACAGATAGATAGCAACAGTGAGCATGAGGACTTTTACATTTTTTATTTTACATGTATGGGTGTTTGCCTACAGGTCTGCCTAGCAGACACAGAGGTCAGAAGATGATACAGGAACCCATGAAACTGGAGTTAGACATGAGCCTCCATGTGGGTGCTGAGACTGAACACGGGCCCTCTACAAGAGCAGCACGCTCATAACCAGAGTCATCTCTCCAGCCCCACTGGGACTTTAAATATCAGCTTAAATAACACAGAGAGGTAGGAACTGAGGCGTGCATAAGAAAAGTGGGGACTCATTTCTTAACCCTTTCCAGCAGCCTTTGGAAGCAATGAGCTAAAGAACACAGAAACAGCACATTCCCTGGAAAGCACGGCTCTCGTGGGTGGCATTGACAGTGGAAAGATAGTGCGTCCTGAAGACATATGGCCCTAGAGCTCTTTCCTCACAAGCGATGGTGCAGTGGAATAAAGTGGAAACTTAAGTCTCTGACTCACGAGAATGCATTCGCTTTCTGTTTGTTTATGTTGCCATTGCAAAACTGCAAGAGTCAAAACCAGTGCTTTTAGCAAAACATAATTTCCTTACCCTCATTGGATGTATATCAGCATAAGGGGGTTTCCCTTCTGCCATCTCTATAGAAGTGATGCCAAGGGACCAGATGTCAGCCACACAGTTGTAACCTATTTCTTGAATTACCTCAGGAGCCATCCAAAATGGGGTTCCTATTACAGTATTGCGTTTTGCCATTGTATCCTGCAATGATATTATATAAGCATAAATACTACACAAAAACACAAAGGAAACAGGTATGCCAACATATCCATTAAAACCTGTGATCCACTAATAACACAGATTCTATTAAACACTGACTATTCTCCTAATGCTTCAACTAGTTACAACATGACATATTTTAGGAATCTTAAACTATAAAATAACCAAGAGATTTTAACTCTTCCTCATTTTATTAAAGACAGTCACTTACCATAGTATGATAACAATAGAAGCAGTGGAAGAAAACCAGTGTACCAAGAGACTCGATTTGTTTCCCTTTCACAAACTTGAGCATTTGGATGATAAAACGTCTTTTATTATCTACTGACCCAAACACTGTAAACAGACTTAAACATGGCTTCCTCGCCATAAGAATAACAAAGTTATCCTTCCATACGTCCCAAATATCAGTTTAGTCAAAATCAAGTCTGAAAAATAGTCCAAAATATATCCAAATTATTAAAGTCAACTTACTGTTAACTGGCCAGCCACTCCAAAATCTGCAAGCTTTGCGTGCCCTTCTGTATTGAGGAGAATGTTCCCAGCTTTTATATCTCTGTGTATTTTCCTCATAAAATGCAAGTATTCTAATCCTTTCAATGTAGATTTTAGAATAGTTGCGATTTCGTCTTCTGTTAACTGGAAAGGAATATTTTTAAAGCAATGATGAAATACAATATCAGATAAAATCACAGAGACATCATAATAAAAACATCAGTAACAAGTTCATACTTAAGATTATCTCTGTAGTCCTGGCTGTTCTATGTCTGGCTCTGGCTAGGCGGGCCTCAAACTCAGAGATCCACCTGCCCCCGCCTTCTGAGTGTTGGGATTAAAGGCAGGTACCACCAGCGCCGGCACAAATGCCTCTTTCCAACACCCATTAAACCTCTACAAAAGAAGCCACAAAACTCCTGCCCTCCACACAACGCTGACATTCCACTATTGCATACTACTGAAGAATGGAAGATTAAATTTCTTTAAAATTATCCATGACACTCATAAAGATGCATATCCCAAGATATCATCATTTCTCTTTGAGCCACTATAACCTGTTTTTTAATGAGAATTTCATTTACCTTTTATGAAAATTCTGTAGTGTAGCATGATATTCTGAAATAATAGGTAAATATTTGTTCTTCTTTCTAGGTTCCTATTATTAGAAAAGAATTTTCTAAATCCCTTGTAATTTGCTGAACAAAAGAGATGAAAGGAAAACACACACGCACACACAAGAGGCAGGGTCTCATGTAGCACAAGGTGCCTTCCATCTTACTACCGAGTTGGAGAAGACACTGAACTTCTGGTCTCCCGCCTGTCCCGCCTGAGTGCTGGGCTTTCAGGCATTCATCACCACACCCACTTCATGTGGTGCTGGAAAGCAAACCCAGGCCTTCAGACAACTGAACTATAGTTTATCTCTGGATCCTGATTCTGAAGTCATAGCCCTTTCATACAAATGAGGTCACTCTTGCTGGGACTCTGAATAATTAACAATAGGAAACGGTCACTAGAGAAACAACCTTGTCATCAAGAGTTGGCTTCTCAGTCCATCTCATGACATGTAACTTAATCACCAATGTCCAATAACTTACCTATACCTGCATAATCAAATCAAACATAAATGATTGACCTTGTCTTCTAGGTACAGAGGAAGGCAGAATTTGACAGCAAACAGGTGGTAGCACAAGAAAAAACTGTCAGTGGCAGCTACCACAAAGAAAACACAGCAGAGAACCAGAGGAGGGTCGAGACACATCTTTGGATACTCGGGGATCTCTGAGAGGCTGTTTCGGTTTTGTGTTTTATAGCACGTTAAGCAGGGTCTGGAGACGGGAAGATACCCTGAAGCTGTCCCAGGGAGTCACACTTTCTAAGCAGCCGCTGTCTCTAGGCTGCACTTCCATCCCCCATCTCTGAAAGGCACTTTTACTGAGGTCTAATGATATGGAGCCAACTGTATGAGTGTTATCTTGGAAGACACAATCTACACTAAAAGAAGGTGGGGAGAAAAATTCCTTGATTCAAATTCTCAGACCTTTCTAAAAATCAGAAAGGGGGAGGCACATTTAGAAAACTTATTTTATTAATGTATTATCCTATGACCAGAGGTGGAAATGGACACTGTAAGAAAACTACAAAAACAGTACCCTTGTGCACATTAATGCAAATCCTTAATAAAATATTGGCAAATACAAATAAGCTGAATACTGACAGGATTTTATATAACATGATGAAATAAATTTATTTCTCAAATTGAAGGATGGTGCAACATACAAAATTTACACAATGAAATACATTATCTTAACAGAATGACAAAAGAGAAACCACATGACCACTTCAACCATTAACAGGAAAGGCAAATGACTAAACAGTAAACTTTAATTCAATCAAGTATGATGAAAACACACAGTGAGCTAGGGACTAAAAGAACAAGCGCCAACCCAAAGACTGAATAGCACACAGGGCACCCGGAGAACCATGATGACCAAGGCTTCTCCGCTAAGTCAGAAGCAAAGATAACCGTTCTCACCACTTCTAGAGTACTGGAGGGTTCTAGGCAGGGCAAGGAAGAAGGAAAGAAATTATAAGAAATAAATGATCTGTTTGCGGAACAACAGCTATGAAACTAAAAAAACTGTAAGCATAAATAGTTTTAGCAAAGTAGCAAGATACAGAGTACAAAATAAACACACAAAAATTATCATTTCTAAAAAGGAAATCACAAAAAAATTCCATTTGCAATAACATCAAAAGAATGAAGCACATAGGGGTTAACCAAGAAAGATTTATACAGTAAGAAACAGGAAGCAGAGATCAAAGAACAGAAACAGAAATACATCCATGGCCACGTCCAGACGACTTGCTGAGATGCTCCTGCTACCCGAGAAATCTGCAGATTCAATGTACTCTCCATCAAAAATCTCAGTAAAGGTAATGAAGAAACAGAGAAAAATGTTAAAATTCACGGGTCCAGACTGGGCAATGGTTCCCACTTGTATCTCACAACTCAGGGACTGAGGTAGAACTTCCATGTCCTCAGGCCCTCCCGGGCCAGCCTGGGCTAGCAATAAGTCTAAACAAACTACAAGACTTCTAATCCCTAAATTGAAATCTTACTAAAGACACACGGAAGAACGAAATAGCATGAGGATCCCGGAAATAACCTGTGTATAGCTAGTCACATGATTTTCAACAAGAGTATCAAAACCATTGACAGAGAAAGAAGAATCTTTTCATATCCAAATATTGACTCAAAATAGACCAAGGATTTAAATGTAAGACTAAATCCAAACCACAATTAGAAAAGAAAAACGGTAAAAGCTTCACAACATGGGCAACCAAGAGGAAGTAAGCACAAAAGGAAGCACAAGTGGAAGACTTTATGTGTTGTTTTTTTTTAAATCTGTGTAATATCAAAACACAATCCCCAAAGTAGCAAAAATGCAAGCTATTTTTGTGATCAAACAATAATCCCCAAAATATACAGAAAGCTCTTAAAGGTAAACAGCAAAAGAAAAACCTTTTTTAAAAGAATAGGCACAGGCCGAGAATAGATATTTCCTCAACGACAACCAATGCCGGCCAGGTGGCTGAACAGGTGAAAACACGGACAAGCCTCACTTCCCAGAACTCACATAAAAAGCCAGATACAATTGCATGACTTTTTATCTCAATATTCCTACAGTGAGATGGGAGATGCGGACCAAGAATCAACTGAAGTTTTCAGGTCCGCAGGCCCAGAGTACATGATGCAGCAAAAATAAGAGAATGGGCTCAGCAAGGCGGCTTGAGGAGAGCAACTCACACAAACTGTCCTTTCAACTCCACAAGCCAAAGCATGCAGGCTCCCATGAGTGTGCATGAATGCACATACAATGATAAAATAAAGTTCTAAAGGATACAAATGGCTAACAGGCCCACGGAAAGATCTTTGATACACCCTATACTCACAGCATTACTCACAGAGCAAAAAGGAGAAGCGAACGTCAACGTCCAGTGACAGAGGAATGGACGCGCAAAAGGATGCTTACGTTTGTGTGTTAGTTTCCTGCCCCATAACAAAATAACTCAGAGAGTTAACATGTAATGAGGAACGGTTTACTCTGGCTCAGTTTGGAAAGGTCAGGCCAAGGCTAAGAGAACAAAGCGACTGTGCTGAAACAAAAAAGATTATATCACAAACCAGGTATAAAAGAAAGTCCACTCAAGGTCTCAAAATCCTGATTGGAGGAACACCCCGGGACCTGAGGACCTCAAAGCCCCATCTCTAAAGGTCTCACCACCTCCCAATATTATCACTGTGAGGCTCAAGTCTTTAACTCATGGACTTCAGAAGGATGTTTATCCAAACCATGCCAACATATAATGAGATGTTATCGAGCCTAAAAGGAAGGAATCTCTATAACACTTACAAGGTTTTGCTTTTGTTTGCTTGCAATGTGACCACTGATCTATATCCATGGCTCTTCCACTTTTCTAAATGAATGGTTTTCAGTCACATCAGAGAGTAGAGACAAGAGTGTCACCTAGGAACCAGCTCTATAAACCCTAGGTCATGAACCCCGATGGAGAGCATGTGGGGGCTGTGGAAAACATGACTAAAGGGTTTCTGGTCAGCCCATCTCCATCCCTTCCACTCTGGCTACCAACCCCAGCCCTACCCTCTACAAGGGCCCCACACATGGCACAGACCCAGAAAAGGAAGCTTCTTTTGTAGCAGCAAGAGACCATTACAGAAAGCCACAGCTAATCAAAACGTAGATAAAAACTACCAGGGGATCCCCAGCCAAAACTGAGATAACCACAACACAACATCTGCCCCTACAACTCAGCCAACATCGTGGAAGAAGAAGCACAAAGACTCTAAGAACCAGAGGACCAGGAAGTCAGCTGTGAAGTTGTGCTCCTACCTGTAACAGAGAAGCTGTGCCCATGGGCTCTCAGCAACATGGCTGTTGAACCTTCCTGAACAATTCCAAGAATTGATATCCCAATATCAACAGAGCAACTGCCGAGACAGGGAGAGTACGTCTTCCCCAGGGACGAGCCATGGACTGATCATCAGACTCAGCAAGTTTTATTGATACATTGTTAGCTTACATGCACATGCGACAGTGAATGGTTAAGGAGGAAAGACTGTAAGCTTGCTGGAGAAGAGTACAGGCATAAGAGAGAAGCGAGAAAAGGTAAAATAATGCAATTATAATTTAATTAAATTTAAAATTTTTTAAAGATCTTTGAACATGAAATAAGAAAAAGATCACTTCTGTTCCTCAGGAGTCTTTCAATATTCTGCTAGATGTCTAGGATATACAAATGGGAATAAATGGTAAATGTGCACAACTCTAGACAGGAAGCATTCTTTATAATTAGTAACCTTGGTGTCAACTTCTCAGACTTGCACAGTGTGCTCTTAAAGCTCATTACCCTGGGACCACACCTCTATATTACAACAGAAAAAGAATAAAAACAGAAAGCTGTGCATGGTAGCAACCTATTAAATAACAGCAATTGAGTAGCCAGGACAGGAGAATGAGAACTTCAGGGTCAGACTAGGCATCGCGTTAGGATAGGAAAGGCTCAGTAATCAATGTCGTCAGTTCAATTACTAGGGCAGGGTAGGAAGCCAGAGGGGAGGGAGGTACTTTTAACCTAACCTGAGAAGAGCCTCAGTCTAGAAAACAGTGGTTCTCAGCCTATGGGGTTGCAACCCCTTTGGGGGTCACATATCAGATACCCTGCATATCAGATATTTATAACACAATTCATACCAGTAATAAATTACACTTATGAAGTAGCAACAGAGTAATCTATGGTTGGGGTCACCCCAGCAGGAAGAACACTATTAAAGGCTGTAGCATGAAGAAGATTGAGGACCCTGCTCTAGAAGGTAAGAGATAGACATATAAGCTGCCAAGTATTTTTTAAAGCATCTTCAACGTAAAATGAAAGCACACGAGAGGACAATTAGGGAAGAAAAGATGAAGTGACACAAAAACTTAGTCTTTATTTGGACTAATCAGACAAGAAACACAGGGGCAGCGCCCACAGAAAGGAAGACAATCACAGAAACGCAGACACCCGCATCATGAGCTCAGGACGAGTGGATCTGTCGTAACTGTAAAGACTGAGGAAAACCCACTTTCCTTCCACTGAGATCTGAAATCAGGGGAAAGCAATAGGTTAAATTTTAATTCTAGCACAAAAATATACATAATTTTAGCTAATTTAAAGCAACCAATTGCTGCCTCATCTGTTTTAAATAAAAATGAAATCAAAAGAACTTTGGACGAAAGTAGTCTATCAGAAATTAAAGCTGCTTTGGATTCACCTTCTTATTTAGCTTCTCTAGGATCGCGAATTATAAGCTCACTGTCCTTTATTTATGGCTAGAAACCAAATATGAGTGA
>NW_004949127.1:2814940-2816553 GCF_000317375.1 Microtus ochrogaster | reverse complement strand
GGGGCAGAAATCCTTAATAAATAAATAAAATTTAAAAAAAAAAAGAAAAAAAAAGAAAAGAAATTAAAGCTGCTCCAGGAACCCTGGTTTTCAGTAGTGGAGAGGAGCTGAGAGCAGACAGGAACTATCTATTACTTAGTGGACACTGACCACACAGCAGACCCAGACTTAGCAGCCTGTCTATCAGACTTCCCTGGTGACTTTGACGCTCGCCCATCAACTGCTATCAAAACATAAAGCAGACCTCACCTTCCTAAGACATGGACTTTTAGTCTGAAATAATCTGTTTTTAATTTTTATTTATATATAAATTACAGCTTTACCCAAAGTGGAAAGATTTCATGTGGAATTTATTTCCATTATTTAATAAAATTTAAGGTACTATGGTGTTTCACTTCTATAAAAATTTCATCAATTCAAACAGACACAGACTCAATCATTTCAAAATGGCCAGTTTGATGGTAGTTGTGTGTCAACATGACACAGGCTACGGTCAACTGGAAAGAAGGACCCTCAGTTGAGAAAACGCCCCCACTGGACTGGCCTGTGGGAAAGCCCATGGGACATTTTCCTGATTGAGGATTGCTGCTGGAGGGTCCATCCACGGTGGGTGGTAGCACCCTTGGCTTGATGGCCCTGGGTGCTAAAGGAAAACAGACAGAGCAAGCCATCAGGAACAGGCCAGCCAGCAAGAAGTGCTCCCCTCATGCCTCCAGGTTCCTGCCCTGGCTGCCCTTGGTGATGGAAGTATAAGATATAAAGTGAAATAAGCCCTTCCCGTCTCATGTTGACTTGGGGAATGATTTTATCACGACAACAGAAACCCTAACTAAGACAGCCAGGTTGTACTGAAAACCCTTGGAGGAAAAAAAAAAAAAACAGGAAAGACGATCTGCTTCCAACAGAAGGAAACAGTGGGGATTTCAGTCTCAGATCCACGTCAAACGAGGGCTAGCGCTTCTTTCCACGTTACTGTCAAGACATCCTTCAAGAGAAAATTATCAACAGGGATACTTCGCTTTGGGATTTATTTAGGTGATCCTCAATACACGGGAGTTGAGTTCTATTTTGTCACTATATTTAAATCATTTCGATGGCGTTTTCTAGGTCTGTTAAAACGAGAGAGAGATCATAAGCCACAAATGCACTGCTCAGTAATCAGGGTGGAAATAAGACTTCTGTAGCTGAGCTAATACGTTACAAGACGGAAGTCTACATCTGGTTTCAATATTACTATGAATTCCCTGGCAAATTTAAAAAGAATTTCATTGTACAAAAACAAAAAGATGGTTTTGATAGGCTTCAGTCCTCTGGTTACTTTTGTTTCTAGAGTCATATGATTAGTATAATAATATGATACATTTAATATGTCACCATGTATATGGTTTTGATAAAAATGCACCCACCAACTTGTCTCAAGGGCAAATGCATAAATGATTTTAAAATAAACAGAAATCCTTAATGTCTTTAGTCAGGAAAAGTCAATGCAAGTGAAGTTTTTTAAGTTTATACAAAATTAGGAATTTACATTTCTAAAATTGAGTCAAACTTACCTCATCTTTTTCATTTAATCATCTATGCACATGAAGCAACGTAACCATTCTGTATGTACA
>NW_004949127.1:2811139-2814332 GCF_000317375.1 Microtus ochrogaster | reverse complement strand
GTAACCATTCTGTATGCACACGAAACAACGTAACCATTCTGTATGAAATACTATTAGCTCATGGGGATTCTAAATCCATTGTGAGGCTGAAACTCAAAATTTATAATAAATTATCCTACTGTTTTAAAATTTATAACAAATTGCCCTGCTATTCTAAGTCTCACTCACATAATGATTATGTACAGGATCTTATTTAAAACACATTTATTTATGTTGTGTGTGTGTGTGAATATGTGCGTGTATGAGTGTGCATATGTGTTACACATGTGTATAGAAGTTTACAGAGGTCAGGGCATCAGAACCACTGGAACTGGAAATTACAGACATTTGTGAACAGCCATGTGTGTATTGAGAACTGAACGCAGACCCTCTGCAAGTTCAAGTGTTCTTAGCTATTTTAACCCACTCTGAAGTCCACTGTCATAAGATCTTACGAACTGACCAAGGGCTAGCAAGATGGTTCAGTAGATAAAGACCCTTGCTGCACAAGTCAGATGACCTGCATTTGATGCCCAAAAGCTATGGCGGAAGGTGAGAACTGACTGGCTAGTTACCTGACCACTCACACTCACTGTTGCACATCATCACTTTGGCTCACAAGCGTATCACTCACACACACACACACACACACACACACACTAAACAAACTGATGAGAACTCAATTACGTAATCCTTACAGTCCTTTAAGCCTGTATCAAATCTCATCTCTTTCAAAACATAACCTTACATTACTCGAGTCAAGATATTAAAAATATTGGTTGAGTTCTTACCATCCATTACTCTACACCTATCCTTTCACTTAATACTAAACAAACAAAGGCATAGAAGGTAGGCATGGAGCGAATTAAAACCCTGTTCCACTGTCCCCTTCTTCATGAAATTCAGTACAGTTGGTGAACACACTGCTCCAATGCTATAAGAAGCTACGGAAATGCTCCACAACAGCCGTCCTTAAAACTGACTGGGGAACTCGAGTTACTCAATTCCCCTCCAGAGCTTTGAAGGGCACCCGGTTCTGCCAACTCCACCATTCGCTTCAGCATCTCCTCACCAAGGAAGCTTCACAGCTCAGACTGCTGACCTGACTCATGAAAAGCAGTGACCAAGGAGAGAAGAATATACTCCTGAGTGCCAGAGTGATTCACACAGAAACATACACAGTCACCAGTATGTGCTAGCCAAAGTATGAAAAAAAGCTTTAAAATGTGATATACATTTTAATATATACAATATACATCCATAAATAGGAATAAAATCATATCAGTCACAAAAGCAAACAAACAAAAACAATGGAACTCTAGGCAAAATAAAACATAGAGACATGTATTGCATGCTTCCTTCAATACCCCCCCAAAAAAAATGAAAAATAAAAGCAGACAAGTCAGGGGCTGGTACGATGGTTCATCAGGTAGAGGAACTTGTGTCACTGAGCCTGAAGACCCAGGTTTAACACTCTGAACCCATAGGTGCTGTAACGGAAGGAGAAAGCTGGACACTCCAGAGCTTTCCTCTGACCTCAACATATATGCCACAACACACACACTCACACACCACGGTATGCACACTTGCACACCACAGCACGCACAAATGCACACCACAACACACACATACCATGATAAGCACACTTGCACACCACAACACACACACTCACACACCATGGCATGCACATTCACACACCAGGACATACATTCACACACCAGGGCATGCACACTCGCATACATAAACTAATAAACAAAGAAACATACAGTATAAAAGAAACTACTGGCATAGGAAGGAGACTGGGGATGGAAAAGGAAAGAGATAGCAACAAAGGCAATAATATGATCAAAGTGCATTATGTACATGTATGAGATGGTCATTATCTTATAGACTATGCAAAATAATAAAGTGTATGGTGTGTGTATGCCAGTATCAGTGTGTGCAAGTGTGCTTACCATGGTATGTGTGTGTTGTGGTGTGCATTTGTGCGTGCTGTGGTGTGCAAGTGTGCATACCGTGGTGTGTGAGTGTGTGTGTTGTGGCGTATATGTTGAGGTCAGAGGAAAGCTCTGGAGTGTCCAGCTTTCTCCTTCCGTTACAGCACCTATGGGTTCAGAGTGTTAAACCTGGGTCTTCAGGCTCAGTGACACAAGTTCCTCTACCTGATGAACCATCGTACCAGCCCCTGACTTGTCTGCTTTTATTTTTCATTTTTTTTGGGGGGGGGGGTATTGAAGGAAGCATGCAATACATGTCTCTATGTTTTATTTTGCCTAGAGTTCCATTGTTTTTGTTTGTTGGGTTTTTTTTTCCTTAAATATAGAGCACATGGGAAAAATAAGACAAAATGGGAAGCCATACATTTAATGTGACCACATCTGAAATTTTAGAAAGTTCTTTGGAGTAGAAGAACTAAGTTGTGGAGAAATTCGCATAGAGAAATACAATGTACAGTAATACTAGAAGCTGCTGCAGTAGAACAGTTCAAACTCCCCAGGGAAAGTTCCATAGCGCAACTAATAGCAAACACCTTTAGTAAAGTTAGAAAACTGAGTGAAGCAGGAAGACCTGAGCAGCCAGAGTCATGCTGAAGTGCAGCTGAGACTGCCACCCCTGAGCCACGTACACAGTTTGGACTCGCCTAGAAAACTCAGCACACCACCTGCTGATGTAGCTCAACAGAGACTAACATGCCAAGGACTTGGGTTTGCTCCTTGGGAGGAGAGAACTGGGAAACAATAACGCCCAATGACTCAGTAATTCCCTTCTCTGAATATATTCAATGACCATTAAAAATACAAATAAATCAGTACATGTGTACAGTGTTTTGTAGCTTTGATTTTAATGGTCAGAAGTAGAAAAGCTGGAACCCATTACTGGAAAAAGAGAAGGAAAATATATAAGCATTCAGTAACGCTCACATAAAACTTTCATGTATTGATATGAGAAAGTATCTAAAATACGTAATTAGGAAAGAAAAAAGAAACAAGAAGAAAAACGGGAAAAGGAAAGGCACACAATAATACATACCAGGGTTTTTTGAAGTCTAATGCTAGATGGTTACAATTTTAACATATATAAAATTCTTAACTTGTAGTAATATGAGTGGCGGGGCTGTGTCCCCAGAACCCCGGCCACCTCCGGCTAGCTTTACCCGAAATAATTACACGGACACTGTGTTCATTTAATCACCGCTTGGCCCTTTAGCTCTAGC
>NW_004949127.1:2809541-2810404 GCF_000317375.1 Microtus ochrogaster | reverse complement strand
CAGCATTCTGCTCTGTTTACTCCTCCCTCCTGTTTTAACCTATCAGGGCAAGCAGCTTCTTTATTTAATTAACCAATGACCTTCCTCCATCATTAACTCATTAATTTGAAACAGAAAATGTAAATGCCATTTTAACAGTAATAAAGGAGCACTTCCACGTGGACACAGAATGCCACACGTGTTCTCACGCTTGTCCCTCACTGGGAAACACAGATGCAGGTAAGGAAAGGAATATGATATTGTACCCACTTAGGATTAGGAGGCTCAAGGTCAGTGAAATTACACAGTGCACCCAGGTAAGAAACATCCCAGGCACTGAAATTTGGTTTTTGCCTCCACATCTAGAACTCCCCCTGAAGAGATCCCTCCAATAACCACTGCTGCAGGTGCCCTGAGTCAGGGTTACCATGGACAGAGAGCTCCACGCATGTCTGGCTGTACAGATAATCTGCCTACAGAGGAATGTACCATAATTAAATAGTGTATGACGGTGGGCCTGACTCACAAAAGGGAAACAGAACTGTGGAAAATGCCAAGAAGAATAGCAACAAAGGAGGGAACTGGGCAATTTACCAAGGAAGACAAGAGAATGCACTGCAAACCTAATGTGCTTAGTTAAGGTAAAAGGCATCTTCTGTTTGGAGGACTATGTTGTAACAAGGGAAAAATCATAAGGAAAAGTGTTGATAATTCAATCAGAAACTTATAAAAGACGTAATGAAGCATGAAGTGTACAATGTACTGAGCTGGAGATTAAGACATGGTGGCGCCGGGTGGTGGTGGCGCACGCCTTTAATCCCAGCACTCGGGAGGCAGAGGCAGGCAGATCTCTGTGAGTTTGAGACCAGCCTGGTCTACAGAGC
>NW_004949127.1:2805321-2808730 GCF_000317375.1 Microtus ochrogaster | reverse complement strand
TGTCATTTTATTCTGACAGTCTAATTGTACAGCGTACACTGTCATTTTATTCTGACAGTCTGATCGTACAGTGCACACTGTCATTTTTCTCCATTTGCTTCGAAGCTGTAACTTGCAATGCCCAAAACTCAATCTTGACTCCAAGTGGAGGTGCCAAATAAGAAGCAAAAGTATCAGCTTCCATATGAAACACTCACTCTGCTATGACCCAAATATGAAACACTGCCTCCTAAAATAAAAAAGACTCCTGAACTGAAGGCGTGGCGCACAGCTGCTGGTGCCACTGAGAGGGACCAATCCACTGCGGATGGACTGACAGCTGACCACTAGGAGGCGGGGCCTTGGGCATGACAGCAAGGGACAGTTATAGTTCTGGCCTCCCCTCCCTGATGTGAG
This sequence comes from Microtus ochrogaster, assembly GCF_000317375.1. Lineage (NCBI taxonomy): Eukaryota > Metazoa > Chordata > Mammalia > Rodentia > Cricetidae > Microtus > Microtus ochrogaster. The sequence continues at coordinate 2,808,334 of NW_004949127.1, read as the reverse complement.
CAGCTCTGCTCCTTATCTTCCCACCATGATGCTTCTGCCTTGTCACAGGCGTAAGAGCCGTGGAGCCAGGTGACCACCGTGAGCCAAAATTAAGCTTCCTGCTTTAACTTCTGGTAGTTTATAACCATCTCCTTGGACTCTAGTACAGAAATGAGCACACAGCAGTGCCCAAGAGTAAGGCTAAGCAGAAGGGTAGGTGCCCCGGATAAATACCACTCTTTAAGCTCTGAAGAATTCACCTCTCACTAACATATGAGCAACAGGCTCTTCAGAAAACATCAACCTTCCTGTCTCTGTTTGTAAGGGAGGAAGTCAGGGGCCAACAGCTTTGACAATTAATGTCACCAGACACCACTACCAAAATTTAGCTTTCAGTATAGAAAATATTTTTGAGGGGCATTTTAATTTTTTTAATTCTTGATGTATTTTAGGGGACTTTTTGTCCAGTAAATACACAAATTGTATTCTTTTTGGCTGGTCCAGCAGTTATCCTGCTCCTACTAACACACTCTGACTTCCTCACAGGCAATCACTACTTCTCCAGATTCAGATCGTGTCTTAGTCAACGGCATCGTGACCACAAGGAGATGTCAGTTACCACATACTAGTCCAAATGCTCAGAGAAAGGCACAGCCCATTCTGGAGCACTGAAGTACAGGGCTATCGCTCTTTACTGCCAGATTTCTGACTGAAATATATAATCCAGGACACTGCTGGCAGCCACCTGTGGCCAGGAAAGAAAAGCTGGCATTAGTATAGTGGTATCTCAACAAGCAAGCTCTACTCATGCTTTTGACCCTGAATCAAGCAAGGCACATACAACACTAATTTTACATAGAATTTTAATTATATTAGCAAACAGATTTCCTTTATGGTTTAAAAAAGAAAGTATAAGGCTAGGTGTGGTACACCAGCACTTGGGAGGTAGAAGCAGGCAGATGTCCGTAAGTTCAAGGCCAGTCGAGTCTAGATGGTGAGTTCTAAGCCAGCCAAGTCTCTGTAGAGATACTGTCTCAAAATAAGTAAGCAGATAGATGATAGATAGATAGATGATAGATAGATAGATAGATAGATAGATAGATAGATAGATAGATAGATAGATAGATAGATAGACGATGAAGTTTTCTATAACTTGTAATCAACAGCTGAAATTGATGCCTACAGTACTTAATTGTTAACAAGAAGGGCTGGGTGGTGGTGGTGCACTACTTTAGTACCAACACTCAGGAAGCAGAGCCTGGTCTACAGAGTGAGTTCCAGAACACCCAAGGCTACATAGAGAAACCCTGTTTAGAAAAACTAAAAAAAAGGTAAAATAAGAGGGGAAGTTCCTAGAATGGAGAACATAGGAAAACTAACCCCAGAAATGCTAACCATTAACTCTGAATATGTAACAGTGTGAGATCTCTAACTGACTCCCATTTCCTCCCCTAAACAAAAGGAATATAATATTTGAGGCCAGGGAACGTGGGGACTCTTTAACGGTCTCCATCCCATCCTGCTTCTTCGCCCACTCTGGCCTAATTGCATGTTCACTTCAAACTGAACTGATACTGTGTTCAGATTTCATTTCAGAAATCCTCAAATGCTTCAAATTCCATTGTTTTTATGATACATAACACAGTCAAACAGAATAGTGACCAAAGCCCTTCCAAAGTAATATAAAAGCTGACATGTGACTCTCTATGTGAGGACCCAGATCGCGCTCCCTCTCTCACCTGAGCAAGGGCTCTTGAGTAATCAGGAAGAGAAGCTGGAGAGCTACAGAGCAGGCTGTGGGTCCGCCTCACCCCACCCGAAGGACAAGATTTGAGAGGAGGACCTACTCAAAGTTTTACAGTAAAAAAGTTATGGGGCTCTTCTAGAAAAACACAAACCTTCCTCTCAGTACAGAGTAAATGTGTAGGAAATAGAGCTAGAATATTTTAACTATTATTACATACAAGAAGGCAGAAAGAGTTTGTCTTTCATGAAATCTGGGTTGCACATGTCTGGCAAAGAAAAAAAGATTAATAATCTATCACAAAGTTCCACAACTAGTGACCTAAAATGAAAGCTCTCATGACTTATAGCACATGTAAATACACATATACATGCTGCTGATAACCCTTGATCTGCAGGGAAAGAGAAGTGGCAGCACACTGTGAAAATGGGCAGTGGGCAGACATTTAAATCCTTTCCCACATGAAAAGAGTCCTGAAAAAGAGATCACAAAACCAAAAAAAAAAAAGCACTCAATATATAAGAAGTTGTAAATCTAGTATGAACTGTATCTATTACACAAGTGACTGGGAGAGACAAGCATGAACTGGACCGGTAGCACACAGGTGGAGACGAAGTGACTGGGAGAGACAAGCATGAACTAGACCAGTAACACACAGGCAGAGACAAAGTGACTGGGAGAGACAAGCATGAACTGGACAGTAACACACAGGCAGAGACAAAGCCCCAGAAAGCACATCATGGAATAGAGTCCACATATATCAAAAGACATCTATTATCAGCAATAATATAGCAGCAAGGCAAATTAAATAATAAGAATTTGCTATGCTTTAAGGAAAACACGTTTGAAGGAGCCTGTAATTACTATCAATATGGTAAATAGATTTTCAATGCTATTAAACAAGTGTTCAAATCAAAGCTATGAACACATTAATTATAAGGTCAGTGGGATCCTTGGACATTTGACTAGTCTGGGCCTCATTTTATTGAAGAAACTCTTACTGTGCCTACAAATGCAACAGTGATTCAAAGGACTGTGGTGAGTGCTGGCTCTGCCCTTGGGTCTGCAGTTCTCTGCACACCTCTCCCTCCAGTCTACAAGAGACGGTAAGACGGTGACAGCACCACACACAGGCTGTGGAGATGGTGACGGTGACAGCACCACACACAGGCTGTGGAGATGCTGACGGTGACAGCACCACACACACAGGCTATGGAGATGCTGACGGTGACAGCACCACACACACAGGCTATGGAGATGCTGACGGTGACAACACCACACACACAGGCT
>NW_004949127.1:2790838-2805098 GCF_000317375.1 Microtus ochrogaster | reverse complement strand
CCCACACACACAGGCTGTGGAGATGCTGACGGTGACAACACCACACAAACAGGCAAGCTGTGGTGGGCCAGGTGGGTCAGTGTGACAGTTCACTAACTTGGAGCTGTCTTTAGAACAGTCTTAAGTCACTAGATGCGGGTGAAGGGACTAAGTCACAGAGAAGCTGGAACATGTCCCCATGTTCACAGTGAGCACACAGCACAGGTACCATTTCAACCCAGGAATTCTAGTCCAGATTTCAGGGTTTTCACAACTATGGGTCAGACCTACAAGACAGGTACTTCCTGTCTCCAAAACCTACTTTTACTTTTTTGGACTCCACTTTTCTTTTGGAAAAGGGATTAACAACAGTTCTTCTAGCTGCTGAATTTTCTAATGACAATTAAATGCTAACACATATGGTGAAAAATTCAGAAGAGTGCCTGGCACATTACAAGTAGTATATAAGCTGTTTTCACAGGTCTACCCAAGTCTGCTAGTGGGCTTCCTATTGCCAAGTATCAACATTGTAAGCCTACTAGAATTCACCATGCAGACGGCCTTGATGTATCCTTTGTAATTCTAAAGAGAGGATGACCAAAGAAAACTGGACTTCTAATTATTTCCTTTACAAAGTAACAAATCTACCTCAAGCCTGAAGGAAAAAACACGTATCACTTTAAATTCTAGACCCTTCCATGAAGAATTTCCTCTCCACTAGCCTCATTCCCCTAAACCAGACTAGTATCACAGTCTGGTAAAGACAGATTCTAAAATGTTATCTAATAAGACAAACTGCATGCTACCTGCATTTTAAGACACAAAATTTATCTAGCAATTATCATCTGTACAGTTGGGTACTGGGCATTTTAGCAAATTCCTTTTTTTATTTTTGTTTTATTTTTTGAGACAGGGCTTCCTGTGTAACAACCCTGGTATTACTGGAACTTTATCTAGACCAGGCTGGCCTTGAACTCACAGAGATCCTCCTACCTCTGCCTCCCAAATGCTGGAATTAAAGGTGTGCACCACCACTGCCCAGTCACATATTTCAACAAGAGGACAACTAAGTTATGGAGACTGAAAACTCCACAGAAATCACTGGTCCAAGAACTAGTGATCTTAACACGTAAATCTGAGTCTCATTTCCTGCCTTAACAAGTTTTGTACAACCCCAACTGTGTGCGTCTAGTGTGGTTTCTCAAAGGTTGAGAAGAACTACTAGACGGATTCGAGCGTGCAACACGCTCAGCTGTAACAGATTAACAGATTACTCTGCAAATTACTTCCATTTGGCCTGGAGACTTGGGGTTAACAGCAGTTGCTGCTCTTCCAGAGGACCTGGGTTCAATTCCTGGCACACACTTGGGAGCTAACAACCATTGTAACTCCAGTTCCAAGAGAACCCTCCCTCCTCTGGCCTGCACAGGTACTCACACATACATGTAGGAAAAGCACTCATATACATAAAACAAAATAAACAGATCTTTCTAATGATATTCATTTAATGTCTCCGGAGTTTAAAAGTATAAAAATAGATAGAATATGCATCTAGCAACTGAGGTGGGAAGAGAATAACACTGATTCTACTACAAAAACAAACCTAAATGTCTCCCCTTTGAAACTCCGTAAACTGAGCATGAGAAGAGTAAAGACAGAGGTGATGGAAACCAAGGGGGGGAGGAGAAGGGACAAGGAAGAGGCGAGGGCAATGGAGGGAAGAGAAGGAGAGTGAGCGGGAAGGAGGGAGACCAGAGGGTACAAAGGGACGGGTGAAAAAAGAAAATGATTCTCACAGCAATTTGAAAATCGTATGCATGCATTATCAGCATCTCTATGTTATGGGAATGGAACATAACATAAAAATAAGTTCTTGCAAATTAAAATCTAACCTCTGAGACACAGTCAATTAGAAGAATAAGAAAATAAAGTACAATAAGTCATCTCTCTCACTTCCTTCCAACAAAGGCAGGTGATGGAGAGACAAATATCTACTGTGTGTGTATAAATGTGTGTGTGTATAAAATGATGCATTATCAATTCTATACAAGTATAAATTAAACGCACTTCATTATCTAATGAGGAAAACAGGAATAATTATCAAGGAAGCTTTTCGCAAGGTGAAGAAATACAGTGTTCATGCTCCAAGAATTTACTGTACCCTGAGCATAATTACAAAAAGGATGTAAATTAAGCCCAGACTTCTACTATTATCACTTTGTTCTTTGCAGTATCAGAAACACAAGGATAAAAAGAAAAGCTCCAAAATTTCTGGGGTCAGTAAGCCCCACAAATAGACACTGACAGACACTATATCATATTAGCAATATGAGACTCTAGGAGATAATGGAACAAAGTCTCACAATTGTGATAAAAATACTTTTTATTTAAAATTCTGCATAAGCTAACTACCAACCAAATAAAAGATAGTTTCAGATATGCAAGAACTCAGATAATGAACCTCTTATTTCATAAAGAAGACAGTTTAGTTAGAATAAAAAGCAAGGGGGAAACAGGAAATATGAAAGAAAATGGTGGCACTGACCCAGAAATCCAGTGGAAAGAAAGCCCAAGGTTGCAGCTGTACAGCAGACCTAAAAGGCAACGAGTCTACATTAGAACAGGAAATCAAGAAGCTCCCAGAAAGACTCCTCAAGAAAGTGTCCACACATTCTGAGAAACGGACACAGTGAGGAGCAAACAGGAAGACATTAGAAAGCCACAAAGATGGTCACCATGGGAAGACAAGCAGGAAAACCTCTAGAAACAGACATATAACAAAAACACAGACCCATCAAATCTGGCAATGATCCCAAAGAGCTGATTAAGAAAAGGCGAATCCACCTGAAGTGGATGCTGAGCCCATTCTCCTTGGATGAGAAGGGGCTACACTGACCTTTAGAAACAGAGACAGAACGTTAATACCCTATTTCCTCTCCTAAGCTATCTTCTACTCTCTCGTCTGATCCACTCATTCTTTAAATCTCCAATGTCTGAAGTATTTGCTGAGCACTGTTCAGAATCTAGAGATGAAACAATGACCAAAATAAGCCCCAAGTGTGCCCCGTGGAATAAATTCAATGACTATTATTCTCGAGAGTCTGCTAAGCAACTGTTTTTCTCTGAACTGTTTCGGGCTGAACATTTCTTCCTTTCTGCTCTTTAAGAACACTTAACTCTTTCGAGAGCTGCTTTTATAATTTTACATTACCATCTAGGATGTAAAGAATATAAAAACATTTATTAGTATTATTTACACCTACAGTAGGCCTCTATCAAAAAATGTGTTCCAAATCATTCCATTCAAATGACATATAAAGTTGTCAAACTTGTAAAGTACTATAAAACATTATTAGGAACTATACAGATGAGGAAGCCGAAGTCCCTTTCAGTTAAGATATATCATATCATCAGTCTAGTTCATAGAAAAATTAAAAGTTAAATTCATCATGTTAAAGGTCTAGGTTCATTGTGTGTGTGTATACGTGTGTACATGTATATATGTATTTGTGTATAATATATGCATCTATTATATACATGTATGTTATATATGACCTATACATATTATATTATATACATACACACATACATATAAAATAAACCCGCATCTTCAACATGATTCATCAACTCAATACATATTAGGTTGGATGGAAGCAAGTATCCAAAACAAAAATGAGCCTAAAGCTAAGAGTGGGCAACTTCTTAAAATGTTTCCAAGTACAGGATAAACCTCTAAAATATAGACTTTCTTCCACAAGTCATTGCACAGCTTCATTAATTACATATGGATCATTTTGAAAACCTCTAATCCAAACTGTAGTTCATCTTTTAAGAGCTTTAATTTCGTAGCAATATAAAATGTTAAGATGCATAAATGTTTAGAGATGTTAGGTGGCACTTAATATAACTGGTTATTTTTAAATTCCTTCAAAAGAGACTTTCTAATATTAATCCCATAAATATGCTACATTACTCTTTTTAAATGCAAACTTAATAATGTTTACATTAACTTTCACTTACAACGACAGAACATAGTTGTTTATGAGCTGAAGGAGGTTGAGATTAAATCTATCAAGGTGGACATTTTTTAAAATAGGCAAAAAGTTAAACTCAAAAACACTACATAACTTTCATAAGTCAGAGAAAAACACCCTGGTGTTTCACATATACCAAAGTTACGAGCATGCCATTTTTGGGGCAGACCTTCTTTGATATATAGCCATAGCTATCCAATAATTGGCATTATTATACTAAAATATAATATCCATGCAAATTATAATTTGTCATTATAACACCAAATAGATGGGTATTTATTTTATATTCACAGGAGGAACAGCCAATTGATCTTGTCAATCCAACAAACATTTATTAAAGCCTTGCTGATGTGAGTGCCTCTTCTAGGGACTGAATATTTCCTAGAAGAAAGTATTAACTCCTGGGGAAGGAAGCCAAACTACTCTTCCCCCACACATGAAAACATACTAATTAAATGTCATTTCCAAGTATATGACAAAACAGCTGAGCTAACTGAAGGGTCACCCAACTTAAAAGACAGTATAAAAATACTGAGGAAGCACGTGTAAAACCAAAGTTCTGTGATATGTTTATTGATCCAACCTCAAAATTCTGGAATTTATGCCATATGTACAGACACACCCCCAATAGTTACAAACTAAAGGATTCAAAGAACACTGACCAGTGACTAATGCTACAAGAATCAGAGAAAATGCACTGCCCACTGGGATACAGAAGTGTCCCTTTCATCCAAGTTCTAGTTATCACTACCATTAACTCCCACGGTCACCATCACTACCATCTGATGACTCTAGTCTGCCTTGTGCAGGTGTCAACACTTAGACTGATAATTCACACCCTTCACAACCCACCTCAGTTGTAAGCACAGGGATATACCTCATCAACACCAAGTTTAAGTCTATGTTTTGATCTTCTCTTGTATATTCCCCAAAGAAAGAGGGCAAGTCAAGTTTTGAAGATTCTTGTTAATATCTGTGCTCAAATCAGATAACTCATAAGTTTTTAAAAAAAGATATTTGAAGCAAACTGTCAAACATGTTCTACAAATTGCTCAAAATAGCCAAGAAGAACAACCAAGGCAAAGAGTGGCACAAAGAAATGTAAGATACCCTCAGCTTGCCTGCTGAGCAAAACAGGCACAAGACCAGTTAGAACTATAACAGCAGCCGTCACTCACTGTCTCCTTCAAGAACAGCTATGCTAACACACAGTTCTCAAGCTGTAGGGTGCAACCCCTTTGGGGGTCATATCAGATATGCTGCATATCAGGTATTTGTTTACATTACAATTTATAGCAGCAGCAAAATGACAGTTATGAAGTAGCAACAACGGCAATAACTTTATGGTTGGAGGTCACCACAACATGAAGAACTGAATTAAAGGGGCACAGCATTAGGAAGGCTGAAAACTACTCTGCTACAAGATTTAATCCAATTAATCAATGGATTACTAAATAGATACAAACTGCTTAGGGAATAAAGGTTAATTTCAAATAAAATATAATGTTTTGTTGTTGTCTGGTTAATTGGCTGCTGACAGTCCTGCTATGCAGCTCAGAACTCTCCTGCCTCCGCCTCCTGCACACTGTAGAACTACAAGAATAGGAAAAAGAGGGATACAGTTTTAAGCCAGGAATTTATAGGTGAAAATTATGCAAATTCACCAAGACCAGGAAATTGAGAAAACATGGTAACAGAAGGTACCAAACAGCTAAAGATGAGTTCATACTTGCCAGGCAGTGGTGGAACACATCTGTAATTCCAGCACTCGGGAAGCAGAGTCAGGAAGATCTCTGTGAATCCGAGGCCAGTCTGGTCTACAGAGTGAGGTCCAGGATAGCCAGTGCTGTTACCAGGACAAGGCTGTGTGTGACCAGGACGAGGCTGTGTCTGTGTGTGACCAGGATGAGGCTGTCTGTGACCAGGACGAGGCTGTGTCTGTGTGTGACCAGGACGAGGCTGTGTCTGTGTGTGACCAGGATGAGGCTGTGTGTGACCAGGACGAGGCTGTGTCTGTGTGCGACCAGGACGAGGCTGTGTGTGACCAGGACAAGGCTGTCTGTGAACAGGACACCAGGACAATCAGGTACACTAGTGTAGAAGCAGTTTTCTGGTGGTGGTGGTGGTGGTGGTGGTGGTGGTGGTGGTGGTGGTGGTGGTTTTTCTTTTTGTTTTGTTTTTTATAATCTTTTGACTCTTTGGGGGCCCACTACCCAGCTACCAAATAAATATACTCATGGAGGTTTATTATTGCTTATAAATGCCCAGCCTTAACTTGGCTTATTTCTAGCCAGTTTTCGTAAAATATTCTGTCTACCTTTTGCCTCGACTTTTATCTTTATCCCACATAGCTCTCTTTACTTCTTACTCCACAGCTTGCTGAGTAGCTGGGTGGCTGGCCCCTGGAGTTCACATCCTTCTCTCAAGGGTGTGGGAAGTCCTTCTTCATATGTGTTGCTTTTATTGGTTAATAAAGAAGCTGCTTTCAGCCAATGGCTTAACAGAGTAAAGCCAGGCTGAAAGAGATAGAGAGAGTACACAGAATCAAGGAGAAGCCATGTAGCCACCGCCAGAGACAGATACCTCTTCTGGAGACCACTGAAACTTTGCTAGTGGGCAACAACATCGTGGTGATGCACAGATTAATGGAGATGGGTTACTTTATGATATAAGAGGTAGCTAGAAATATGCTTAAGCCATTGGCCAAGCAGTATTGAAAATAATATGGTTTTGTGTGATTATTTTGTGTCTGGGCAGCTGGGAACAAAAGAACAGCCTCCTCCAAAAGACGGGCATGCGAGCATGTGCCAGCTAAATCCACATAAAACGTGAAAGAGCTCAGAAAGAATTCTAGACACAAAAGAACAGAGCTAAGCACGGCTTCTTGGTAGCTGGCAATTTTTATTTCCGGATGAACTCGTTTGCTGGCAATGAGTTTAAGAGAAGTCTTCCTGACTCAGCATTGACAACAAAAACAACATGGCTCTTTAAGAAGGCTTCCTAGTTTGAGCTAGTTGCATGAACAGCTCTGGATCTTTCAGGAGACCAAACACTTAAATGGGGTTTGTGAACAGAATGCTACAAACTGCTTAATGGTGTGACATAGACCCACTGCATACTTGAAACTGGGGCACTGTGCATGGCTGCAGAGGTGGTGAACATGCCTCTGCCATGTTGAACCAGGCAGGGACAAAAAAAGACAAACCAAAAAAAAAAAAAAGCACACCTTAGTCCTAGCCACACCAGCTTAGCATTAAAAAAAAATGGCGCTCCTGGTCAGAAAATAATTACAGATACATTACACATGGATTCAGAAATAAAACGGAAGACTTCTATATGGTCACAGTGTTAGATAAATGTACATAGGCTTGAAAGAGAGAGGAAAAAGAGTACAGACAGTTGTAATTAAAAGATTACAGTCATATGTTCAAGGAATAAAGATGACAGCACAAATATCAAACTTGTAAAAAAAAGTAATAGAGTAAGAAAAATAAGCCACATAAAGATGGAATATACACAGAGAGTCTGAATTAAGTTTATTATTGTTTTCTTTGAATTTTTTGACTTTGAATGAGCTAAGTAGAGAGAAACATTTCATTGGCTGGGCTGCTAAGCTAAACCAACATATATGTTTTAAAGGTATCTTGACTTCAAATTTTGGGTCTAAGGATTTGTTGCTTTGGAAAAGATGTTCTTTTGTTTCCACAGAGGATGAGAACCTGTGAATTCCTACTATATTAATGTGGTTTAATGGAAGAAGAACCCCCACAAAAGGTCACCATAAACAACCCCAAAATCACTTTGCCCAACAAAAAGCAGGAAGCAGTTTGGAGAAAACGATGCCCAAATTCCCAAATATTGTTTATAATGTTTGTTTACATTTAAAGTTGAGATATGCTATAGAGATGGATACTTTGCATTGGTATGGATCTTGGTTTATGGATACAAATTTAGGTTCAATTTTGTTATATATATATTTATGCTCTTGATTAAGGTATTGTGTTTGTGCAGCCCATTTAAAAATGTAATGTATAATTAAGAAATATAGGTTAATAGAAAATCATCAATAATAGTCAAGCTTGTAGCCATGTTAGTTAGGTTTTCTAGATATACAGAGATATATTTCAGTTAGATAGGTTTTCTTCAAACTTTTCAAAGACCTTTCAGAATATATCATTTAAAATATTTTCAAAACCGAGGTTTTTCATGACAGCAAGACTCATCTGCTCCTGGCAGTACCAATGTACTTCAAGAGAATGATAGGCACCGAAGAGACTCCTTATGAAGTTTGTTGGCCATTTGGGCAAGAGACTGCTCTTGCCTGGACTGCTTGATGGTATGCTGTATGAACTGGACATACAGGACCCACAAAAAAATGACTGCTGAACTTGCCTAAAATAGGTAAGATAGTCCTTCCTGCTTCATGGAAGTATCTGTCAAACATTCTGCAGGACACAGAAGACAGTGACTGACAAACTGCCAATAAAGGCAAAACAGTCTTTCAAATTTCCTGCTCCATGGAAAAGACTGCCAGATACTATGGGCCTGTAGGCTGAATGAAGATGGATGTCCCAATGGTACAGAATAACTTTGGGTGGCTGTCCAGACAGCGAGATATTTCAATTCTAGAGTTTTAGAAGTTGTTTACAATATACTTCTTGTTTACTTAGGTGATATTATATCCTTCTGGCGTCTTTGATGGAGTTGAAGAATAGATAGTTATAAATATAGTTTTCCTTAGTTATGATAAAAGATAAAGTAGATATAAATATTTAACTGTAATTCTTGCTTGATACCTGTTATATGTAATTTTACTACGTCAAAGTTAAAACCTTCCTTTTTATTTAAACAGAGAAGGGGAGGTGATGGGGAGGTGATACATGGTATCAACATGTTTTATTGCCACTGGTTAATAAAGAAGCTGCTTTCGGCAATTGGCTTAACAGAGTAAAGCCAGACTAAAAGATTATATATATATATATATATATATATATATATATATATATATATATATATATATATATATATAGAGAGAGAGAGAGAGAGAGAGAGAGAGAGAAGGCAGAGTCAGGGAGAAGCCATGTAATTGTCACCGGAGACAGATGCCTCAGCTGGGGACCAATAAAACTTTGCTGGTAAGCCATGACCTCATGGTGATACACAGATTAATGGGTTAGTTTAGGATATAAGAGCAAGCTAGAAATATGGTTTCTGTGTGATTATTTTAGATTGAAGCGGCCGGGAACAAACAGTATCCAGCAACACCCCTCTTCCCAGATTTCTCTTCCTATTTTATTCTCTCACTGCCAGCCCTGCCTATCCTTTGTCCTGCCTCTATATTGTCCATTCAGGTCTTTATTAGACCAATCAGGAGGTTTAGAAAGGCAAAGTAACACAGCTTCATGGAGTTAAACAAAATGCAACATAAAAGAATGCATCTTTGTGTCATTAAACAAATGTTCCATGGCATAAACAAATTTAACACATCTTGGCAGGGCGGTGGTGGCACATGCCTTTAATCCCAGCACTCGGAAAACAGAGGCAGGTGGATCTCTGTGAGTTCGAGGCCAGCCTGGTCTACTAGAGCTAGTTCCAGGACAGGAATCAAAAGCTACGGAGAAACCCTGTCTCAAAAATCCAAAATAAATAAATAAATAAATAAATAAATAAATAAGTAAATAAAATTTAACACATCTTAAATAATATTCTACAAAACAGAAGCACCATCTTCTTTCTGAGCAAGAATGAGGAAAGAAAACCAAAGAAACAAGCTGAGCAAGGGTTGCTTTCTCAAAAGATACCTATAAATTAAAAAATAAAGTCCAGAAGACAAAGACAAAGAACAAATTCTGAATGGGTAGGAACAATATTAGAAACCCAAACTTACCAAGAATCCACTTAGCCCTACTGTTGCAGGATACTTGGTGATGCTGTGTAAAAGGCACCTTCTGACTGGTTTAATAAAGAGCCGAATGGAGGATGAAGATTAACAGAAACAGGTTAATTACGTTAAAGAGCTCGTGGGGAACAAGTCCAAGCTAAAGGCGGAGCTCTCATAATTAGTGATAAGGTTCTGTGTCATTATTTGTGGGCCAACGAGAAAGACCAACTATACTCTATACCCTAGATGTGAAAGCAGGCTAAAACCCACATCCGTATTATCTCTGCTCAGATTGAATTAATGTGGTCCAGAATTGCTACCTGGCAGAATCAAGCAAAAAGTCTTTGGTGGAAGAAGACATCAATATTCAGAGATCCAAATCATCTCTACTATTTTTATTTCTATTTTTGTTGCTGTTGCTATCACAGGGATTAAGCCTATGGCTTCATGCGTGCTGATGAAGCACCTACCAATAAGCTACATCCCTCAGCTCCATTGCTTTTAAGACAGAATCTTACTACATAGTCCTGGGCCCACAATTCAATATGTAGACCATGCTAGCTTTGAACTTACAGAGTTCAAGATTAATAGAGCCTGCCTCTGCCTCCTGAATGATGGAATTGGAGACACTATTTCACAGATAACCAGACACAGACCAAAACAATAAAAATCAAGAAAAAAATAAATGATCACAGAATCAGACTCACAACAGGTTGAGACAGGGAAGGAAAGAAAGGAAGGAGAAAGGAAATGAGGAACAGAGAGAGAGAGAAGGAGGGAGGGAGGGAGGGAGGGAGGGAGGGAGGGAGGGAGAGAGAGAGGAGAAAAACCTAAATTAAATGTGCACACTGAGAACTCCAGAGGAGAGGGTAAGGGTGCCCAAGCACTGTGTAGGTAACAGAAGCTAAAAGGCTCCCAACACTGATGGCAGATATCAAGTTGCAGAAACAAGATGCCCTGGGCAAACAGCTGGTAGGGAAACACCTAGTTAGCATACTGAGGCCTCAGCAACAGCACTAAAGTCAGAAAGGAAACCAAAAGAAATGTAAGAACTCTACAATGGCTAATACTAATCAACCAATCAATAAAGTCACTATACTAGGTAGATAAAAACAAGGAATATATTTCAAAAAAATTAGATAGATGATAGATAGATAGATGATAGATAGATAGATAGATAGATAGATAGATAGATAGATAGATAGATAGATAGATGATAGATGATAGATAGATGATAGATAGATACATAGATACATAGATACATAGATGATAGATAGATAGATAGATAGATAGATAGATAGATAGATAGATAGATAGATAATGAGATTCATCAAAACAAGACATAAATATCTGCAAAAAGTGTTTAAAGCCTATTCTAGGTACATCAAAGTAAAGCTTCTGAAATCCAAAGGTTAAATCCTAAAAATAGTAACAGATATCTTCAAAGAAGCAACAGCAAAACTTAGTAGAAGAGACAAAGAAGCTAGACAGTCAGGCGATAGCATTTTCCATGCTAAAGGAACTGTCAAGCAAGATTTACAAAGAGAGGGTGGGCTCTGGGTGCAGCTCAGGGGTGGAGGACTGACGCAGCACGCAGGGGTCACTTACATTCCGTCACCAGTACCACAGAAAAGAATAAATGCAACTCAGATTTGAAAATATATTTCAAAAAACACTAAGACTTTATCACCACCTTACACATTTAAAAAAAAATGCTGTTCTGCGGGGCTGGAGAGATGGCTCAATGGTTGGGAGCACTGCCTGCTCGTCCAAGGGTCCTGAGTTCAATTCCCGACGGCCACGTGGTGGCTCACAGCCATCTGTGGTGGGGTCTGGTGCCCTCTTCTGGCCTGCAGACATGCATGCAGACGGAACATTGTATACATAATAAATAAATATTTTTTTAAAAATGCTGTTCTGCATGCAACTGGGAAATGTGGAGAGAAATAAAAAGCAATTAAAGCAAAACTTCATTGGCCAATTATAAACACTGCCAACGTAAATAAAACACCAAGTGTTTATGTAAATACATATATATGTATGTACTGGAATTACATAGTAACAAAAAACAACACAGCACATAAACCCTAAGTGGCCACGGTCTCAGGAAAGCACTGTTTTATGACTATGAAAACAACTAGAGTCAATCTGATGGGGGGGGGGGATAGGTTCAATTTCCAACACCTCAAAAAAGAAATGAGACATGTACTTATAGTCCTTTCAATAATAAATATGGAGACGGCCTTGTACTAGAAAGCAAGTCTTCTAATGCTCTTGAGAACTTACACACTGCCAAACGCAGTGACAGGCAAACACGGTACCCACAGGCCCGAGGGATCTCTTGTGCCGCTCCAGGCTTGTTTCATGTATAGATATTAAACTACCCTGTGCAGACAGTAACCGGGCTGTTCTAATGCGGGGATCCCATCATGCCAGTGGGCTGAGTCCTTACAAAGGGTATGAAGGGGCAGGACCTCTCAGAGTTTAAACGGTAAAGCCAATTCTTCAAGATCGTGGTCACATCCACGTCCATCTATAAGAACTGTACTTTGAAAGTGTGTAATTATTGGTACAAAAAAGAAACTTCTGGAACTACCTACTCTGTACTCAAAGTAGTAACATTAATATTCTGAAACCATGAAAATAGATGTTTAAAATTTTCTAATTCACATGCTTCTGCTCCATCTCTCATCTGGTCATTTTAGGACCAAATGGAGTGAGGTTGGTTCTGAAATGATTTTATAACACTCCTCTAACTACGGGATAATTATTTGTAACACTCCTCTAACTGCGGTGTAATTATTTCAATTGTTCTGCCACTCAAGAATCAGCTGATTTACATAAATGTTGGTTAAGAACAATAGAAATCCTGATACTTAATTAAAATGTCACAGATGATTTAATCCTCTGTCAAAACAGGGATTATTTAAACTTCTATTTCACTTCTTTTAAAAAAAATCTTATTTACTTTATTTTCTCCACAGAAACAAAACTGGAATAAATGTCCAAGTATTTCACCAATCAAAACTTTAAAATGACTCTGGTTAACCACAAATTGATTCAAGTAGTTATGTACTTTTTCTGAATTTATTTTACTGAGACATGTTTGACAGCAATAGCATCATATAGAAACTGAATTACTGTTCTACAGAATTACAAATCATTTCACTGATAATTTTTCTTAGCCACTCACATTAAAAGGTCACTGAGCCTTAGATGTTAGGTTCTGTTAAGTACTACATTCATTAAACTCACTTCGTGTGTGTGTGTGTGTGTGTGTGTGTGTGTGTGTGTGTGGTATCTAAAATTCTCATTTTCACACATCTGTTGGACATTGAAAAACCAAAAAAAACATTCAATTATTTTTAAAAATGCAGAAAAATAACTTCAACTATTTACCAACTATAAATGGTAATATAGAAAAATTAAGATGAGGAAATGTAATGAACGTCATAAAGTTTAAGCAGGAGTCCAGTCATCATTTACTGTACTTAGATTACTAAGCATATAATTGCAGTACGAATAAAAATTACCAGAGTCAGATACTGGGGTTCAGCCTGAAGATCAGAAAAGCAAGGTAGCCAATAACTTGCTCTTACCTCTACCTCAGACCAAAATAGTGATCCTGCCTCCAGGAATCACAGAATGAAACTGAGATGTCGCCTCCCATCTTAAATTCCTCTCTACTGCTGGGAGTAAAGATGTGTACCACCACTGTTCAGCTTCTTTGGCTAACTAGTGTGGCTACTGGGATTAAAGGTATGTACCACCACTGCCTGCTCTGTATGGCTGGCCAGTGTGTCTGTCTTATTCTCAGATCTTCAGACAAGCTTTATTTATTAAAATACAAAGGAAATATCACTATATTTCCCCTTTCCTGCCTAAAATAAAAAGGCTATAACTAATATAATAAAAACTATATACAACAACTATATACAATATATATAGGCAATAAATGTATCAATAATGTCTGGTCCATCTACATCTGACAACTTCAGATAATCTGCTCCATATCTAGCCTACCTTGTGAGCCCAAAGTCTTGTACCTAATTTAGTTCCTATCATAACTTGCTTTCTGCGTCTGGTAAACAAGGAAAACTATAACTATCTAGTCTTCAACTCCCTCAGAGAGCCAAGAAGGAAATAATATTAACTAAGTAAGAAGTGCAGGCAAGCAACTTTTGAAAATTGTGAGAAATGACAGAAACAGTTGGCTGCCTGGACAGTCACCCAAAGTTCCTCTGCAATATTGGAGGAGCCATCTTCGGCCTATGGGCCTAGAATATATGATAGACTTTTCTATAAAATAAGGGGTTTTTTTAATTTATTTTTTTATTAAAGATTTCTGTCGCTTCCCCGCCACCGC
>NW_004949127.1:2777713-2789297 GCF_000317375.1 Microtus ochrogaster | reverse complement strand
CATCATACAACAAAAGTATATGCTCAACTATGTTCATAGCAGCATTGTTTGTAATAGCCAGAACCTGGAAACAACCTAAATGCCCTTCAATGGAAGAATGGATGAAGAAAGTATGGAATATATACATATTAGAGTATTATTCAGCAGTAAAAAAAAAAAAAAAAAATAAGGGTTTTGAAGGACCGTCTTGCCTTGTCTGGGCAAGATTTGGGAGACACTCTCAAGTGTCCTGCTTGTCTAATTAGGACTGTATATTGTCAGTAGTTAAAACAAGGGCAGTTTCTTGCCCAGTGGCTTATATTTGCCACAAATAAAGTAAACTCCATTAGGAGTTTCTTCGATGCCCATCATCTTCTCTAAAGTAGACTGGTGCTGTCAGTAGCAGACATGTCTCATTATCATAAAAACAGAAAAAAGAGGCTATGTTATTAAAGCATCTTAAATGCCATATTCTATAGATATCTGAAGTGTTTGAAGATGACTTATTTAAATTATATCTTTGTTTCACCTTGAAAACATACCTAATGTGACAAGTTCAATTATAATAGGTGATTAACTACTAATCTGCATTTCCTAAACAATTGGTAATAATAATTTTCAAGGACTAAAAATTTGCATTACATTTTAAATGAGTTGTATAAATACAATACCTTTAACAAGAGTAGAAATGAATATACAGTACATTCAAAAATTAATCTCAAATTTGTATCAATATATAAAATTTGTATACAATGTGCAAAAGTCCAATCCAACATAAAACATTTAAAACTAGTAGCTGCTTTTTAAAAATAGATTCAATAATCTACCTTTCTATCTTATCTACACTCTCCCTTTCTCTTTCAGAGCAGATTCTACCCTTTTATCCTATCTTATACTGACTCTCGAAGGACAGGAGAGCCATGGCTGGTCCCCAGGACCTGAGAGGTCATCCGGTGTGAGGTCATCCAGTGTCTCAGTCTGCCTTAGAAAGATGTATGCCTATCCTCAACCCACTTTCTCACATTAATGTTTTCTCTGTAACAAAATACGAGGCAGAGTCTAAAGTGAAACCTTTAAAATGAGACTAACAAGCAATATTAAGTACTTACTGTCTTGTTTCGTAACCGAATGATGTCTGAAACAGAGCCAGCTCCGCAGTACTCCATGACAATCCAGAGGTCTGTGTTCTTGAAGTAGCTGCCATAGTACTTCACCACATAGGGGCTGAAGAAAAGGACATTTATGTTCAGTCCACATGCAAAGATTTTTTTTCTAAATCCTAATATAAAGTATTCGCAACATTTCATGTTTCAATTAATAAAAGTAATGAGCTATCTTCTATTTACATAGAGTCATCTGCAGCTAGAGCCCAGCAACTGTGTATAATTGGGTTTGACTTCACGGATGAAAAGTTAACAAGATTACAAGCCAGAGGAGGCCCAAGTGTTTCAAGTGATTCCCAACAAAAATAATGCTTCATTTTGGAGAAGTATTTACTACTTAATATTAGAAACAAATGGAAGAATTTTCCTTTAACAAAAACATGTTAAATATAACTGCTTTTATTAATGCTCAACTTCAAAATGATGTAAATTTCAATTAAGCCAAGCTGGATATTTTTTCTTTCATGTTGTTCTTCATACCATTCTTGAGAAAAAAATCATTTACACAAATAGTATATATTCAATCAATATCATTAACAATTGAAGAGTATTTCTGAACTGACAGTTTAAATCTTCCAGAGAAAAATAAGCTGTTTATACACAAGTTGTTGATAGAAAAACTTAGAATCAAACAATAAACTATATTACAATTACTGATTATTAAATATATGCTACATACACTGGTATATACAGTATCTGTGGAAGAGTCCTTTACTCTGTGTGAATATATGTCACCGTGGTTGGTTTAATGAAGAAGCTGACTGGTCAATAACTGAACGAGGTAAGGTTAGGGGGAGAGCCAAAGAGAAAATGCTGGGAAGAAGGACAGAGTCAGGGTAGCAAGCAGACAAAGAAGAAACAAGATGGACATGTCATACTGAGAAAAGGGACCAAACCATGTGGCAGAGCATAGATAAAAATATGGGTTAATTGAAAATGTAAGAATTAGTAACAACCTGAGTTATTGACTGAGCATTTATAATTAATATTAAGGCTCTATGTAGTTATTTGGGAGCGGCTTCCAGGACAGAAACTTCTGCCTACACTTACCTAAATCAAGAGACAGAGTATTCAAAATCACAGAAAACACAAATGGGTTAAACTACAAAACAGCACAAACTGTGTTGCACACAACTTTATATAAACAAATCTTAAAGGAGGACTAGATCGCAGTGGGACAACCAGAAGATGTGGTAGACAGGATTTCATCTAATTAAAATTATTTAAAAAATTATTCTAGGGGCTAGAGTGATGCTTCAGTGGTTAAAAGAACTGGCTGCTCTTCCAGAGGATCCAAGTTCAATCCCCAACACCCACATGGTAGCTTTACTGTGACTTCAGTTCTATGGGATCTGACACCTTCTGGCCTCCACGGGCACGAGGCACAAATGGAGTGCAGAGACAGACATGCAAGCAAACCACCCACACACATGAAATAAAATAAATAAATCTAAAAAGGAGAAAAAATTTAATAACTCCAACCCATGGGTGGCAAAGAGAGAGAAGATGCTTTGAAAATAGGCCTGGGGAGAAGAGCTAGAAGAACCGCAGTTTGTTCAGAGGACGGCTTGTGTACAGGACGCATCTTGTAATGGCCATTATCAAAGCGTGGCTACTTTACTAGGTGTCAGTGTCAGAGAAATAAAATATAAGAATGAGATAAGAAAGTGTTACAGGACCAGCGAGATGACTCAGCAGGTAAAGGCTGTTCACCTCCAATCCCCAGGATCTACATGACAGAAACCTAAAGTTGACGAGTTCTCCTCTGATCTCTACATGCGCACATGGAAAACACAATCAAAACACACGCAAACAAACAAATGCAAATATTGCAAAAGGACACAAGAAGACACAACTCAGTGGTTGGGAACATGCACTGCTCTTACAAAGGACCCAAGCTCAGTTCCCTGGATGCAACCTGTGAGCTTTCTCTGGCCTCTGCAGGTATCTGCACCAACATTCACATACTAGAGACTGCTAAGTCTCAGAGACAGCAAGCTCCTCCCACTTCTCCCAGAATCCCTCTGTACCTGTGGCTCCTCCCAGCCCCTCCCTCCCAGGGGCAGAGCTTCCACTTCCCTCTCCCAGGCTGATCCCTCTATAAAAGCCATTTGGGCTACTGCTCTTCCGGCCTCTTGGGTGGTGGTTCCTCTCTTGCTCTCCCTCCCCGTCTTTCCTCTCATGGTCTGGTTTAGACTGCCAGCCATGGTGGGCCTGGACTCTTCCCTCTACCTGCTTTCTCCCTTACATCTATGATAAAATCTTCTCCATACTTTAGGAGTAGCCATGTCCTCCTCCTTTTATTTCAATTTTTCATTCACAAAGACATTAAAGAGCCTTGAGACTGTTCAGAATACTTTTCAGTATACTGAAATACTTAGAACTGTATAAAATCTTCAAGTACAAACAACAGACAGAACGGCTGATACTTAGGGCTGAGCTGTAACTACTCTATTTTATTAGGCAGCTACTAGGCTGAAATGTAATGTCTTATCCCCACTGTTTCTCGGTTCCCTCTGACTTGCTTCCCCAGGTTATAGGTGCCTCCCCATCTCCCCCATTATAATCAATGTTCCATAAAGCTGCCCAGTTGACACAGTTACCTTCCTTTAAACAAAAATAGGCTGATCATACTCTTCTGCTGACTTAGGCAGAGAGAGGGGAAAAAACAAACAAACAAAAAACCTCTGATGGTTCTTCATTACCTAAAGGTTAAAAAAGTTTGAACTGCTCTGTATCAAATACAACATCTTTCAAACTCTACCTCTACATTTCATTTTTCATTATTTCCCATCCTGTGCCTTAAGTTTCAAGATAAGTTCAGTTTTGCTGGATGCTGGGAAGAAAAGGCACTACTGAGTTCATGGGTGTTCACGCGACCATTTAACCAAAGCATTTGCTTGGGAACATAAGAACCCAGTACAGAGCATGAGAAGCATGGAAACTGCTTCCTTCATCTCACGTCCTCCTTGGTGAACGCTGTGGACATTTTCTAGTCCGGCTATTCCAGAACCACCTGTGAGCCAGGCCCTCTATCTTACAGGCTCTCTCAAAGCTCTATGCTAGGTGATTCTGAAATAGACCAGAGTTGACCCAGTCCATGGTGGATGGGTCATCCCTGGGCTGCTGGTCCTGGTTCTATAAGAAAACAGGCTGACACTCTCATTAAGACAAAAAAGCAACCCACTGACTGGGAGAAGATCTTCACCAACCCTGCAACTGACAAAGGTCTGATCTCCAAAATATATAAAGAACTCAAGAAACTAGATTGTAAAAGGCTAATCAACCCAATTATAAAATGGGGCACTGAGCTGAACAGAGAATTCTCAACAGAAGAAGTTCAAATGGCCAAAAGACACTTAAGGTCATGCTCAACTTCCTTAGCGATCAGGGAAATGCAAATCAAGACAACTTTAAGATACCATCTTACACCTGTCAGAATGGCTAAAATAAAAAACACCAATGATAGCCTTTGCTGGAGAGGTTGTGGAGAAAGGGGTACACTCATCCATTGCTGGTGGGAATGCAAACTTGTGCAACCACTTTGGAAAGCAGTGTGGCGGTTTCTCAGGAAATTCGGGATCAACCTACACCTGGGCCCAGCAATACCACTCTTGGGAATATACCCAAGAGATGCCCTATCATACAACAAAAGTATATGCTCAACTATGTTCATAGCAGCATTGTTTATAATAGCCAGAACCTGGAAACAACCTAGATGCCCTTCAATGGAAGAATGGATGAAGAAAGTATGGAATATTAGAGTACTACTCAGCAGTAAAAAACATGGACTTCTTGAATTTTGCATGCAAATGGATGGAATTAGAAAACACTATCCTGAGTGAGGTAAGCCAGACCCAAAAAGAGGAACATGGAATGTACTCACTCATATTTGGTTTCTAGCCATAAATAAAGGACATTGAGCCTATAATTCGTGATCCTAGAGAAGCTAAATAAGAAGGAGAACCCAAAGAAAAACATATAGGCATCCTCCTGGATATTAACCTTCATTAGGCGATGAAAGGAGACAGAGACAGAGTCCCACATTGGAGCACTGGACAGAAATCTCAAAGTCCAAATCAGGAGCAGAAGGAGAAAGAGCACGAGCAAGGAACTCAGGACCGCGAGGGGTGCACCCACACACTGAGACAATAAGGATGTTTTATCGGGAACTCACCAAGGCATCTGAAAAAGCATGGGATAAAACCGGACTCTCTGAACATAGCAGACAATGAGGACTGCTGAGAAGTCAAGAACAATGGCACTGGGTTTTGATCCTACTGCATGTACTGGCTTTGTGGGAGCCTAGGAAATTTGGATGCTCACCTTACTAGACCTGGATGGAGGTGGGTGATCCTTGGACTTCCCACAGGGCAGGGAACCCTGATTGCCCTTGGGGCTGATGAAGGATGGGGACTTAATTGGGGAAGGGGGAGGGAAATGGGAGGTGGTGGCGCGGAGGAGGTAGAAATCTGGAAGGAAGGAAGGAAAGAAGGAAGGAAGGAAGGAAGGAAGGAAGGAAGGAAGGAAGGAAGGAAGGAAGGAAGAAAAAACAGGCTGAGCAAGTCATGGTGAGCAAGTCGGTAAGCAGCTCCCCTCCATGGCCTCTGCATCAGCTCCTGCCTCCAGGTTCCTGCCCTGCTTGAGTTCCTGTCCTGACTTCTTCAATGGTGAACAGTGACATGGAAGCATAAGCCAAATAAACCCTTTCCTCCCCAAGCTGCTTCGATCACGGCGTTTAAACACAGCAAACCGTAACTAACAAGGGCTGGAGAGATGGCTCAGTGGTTAAGAGCAATGGCCACTCTTCCAGAGGACCCAGGTTCAATATTCAGCACCCACATGGCAGCTCACAACTGTCTATAATTCCAGTTCAGGGGATCTGACACCTGCACACCAATGCATATAAAATAAAGTTAAATATTTAAAAAGAGAGAGACCCTAAGACACAACTTCAGAAAATAAATTACATACTCTTCAGAAAGATCTTTGAATACTAATATTCTTATTCATAATTTAGAATAGTGTTAGCTACAGGATGATCAAGAGTAGCCTCACTGGCCAGGAGTGGTGGTGCAAGCCTATAATCCCAGCATTAGGAAATGAAGGTAGGAGGCGTGGGAGTTCCACGGTGAGTGTGAGGCCAGCCACAACATTGAAATAGAAGATCGTACCCACTGTAAAGCACAGACCTGGAGATTTTACATGAATTGTCTTTTGTCACCTAGCTACCTCAGAACCAGGATGAGAGCGCACATTTACTGACCCCAGTGTTCTTAGTACTTCTAGATCCTGACACAGTATTTGTTCAATAGGAAATGATTTATAAGTGCTTGTTGAATGAGTCAGTTTACAAAAAACAATTCTATATCAGATAGGGCAGAACATGTCTATCATTCCATAACTCAGAAGGCTGAAGCAGAAGGATTCCAAATTTGAGGCCAGTCTAGGCTACAGGGAAGTTCAAGCCCAGTCTTAGGCTATATAGAAAACTCTGCATAGAAAAACAAGCACAAAAAAACAAACAAACCAAAAAAGAAAACAAGAACAAAAATGTAATACAGAATTAAGACGAGCTTCTTAATATAAAAAACACAATATCCATCCATAAATTTTCCTGAAGAAAGAAAGGTTGGTTATTCTCCTCCCTGTATTCCTCTATATCATCCCTGTTTCCTAGCAAAGAGCTGTAAGTCCAAAGGGCAATTCAACAAAGTTACCCTCAAGTTCTTTAATACTGGTCTTGTTTCCAATGCGATGTCATGACGGAACAATTTACATAGGCAAAAAAATACATCTTATTATAGAACTAATGAAAGTCATCAAAATGAACACAAGGAAATGAAATATTTTCATACCTGTCACATTGTTGCATTATGGAAATTTCTTTAATTATTTCCTGAAGATCTGACTCAACAGGTACTTGCTTAATTGCAACAACTTGACCAGATTCTTTATGTATTGCTTTAAAAACACTTCCATAAGACCTTAAAAAGAAAGTCAAGACATTATTTTTTTCATATCAAACATTGTATTAAAGACTACTGTGACTTTTATGCACATTTTGCATACTGTATTTTCTAACTTAAATCATCATGTAAATGATCAAAAGCAAAAGTGAAAAAATAAGTTAATGAAGCAGCTTTACTGTTCAAATTACAAACTTAAAAGTTATTATATAAAAAGAAAATGAGTTGCTATTTTTTTATGGTTAGGTGGAGCAAGAGGTGGAGGAGAGGGAAGGAGGCAAGCAGACTAACTTACGGTTTGTCAATTCAAATGCAGCTTAAAGAGATAGAAAAGGAAATTACAAGCATGAAAATTAAGAACAATCCATGCCCAAGTCTCAGGTTAAGAGAAAAAGATCAATCGAGCAAAAGTCCCAGAAAGATTTTCACTGTGAACCTTTTTTTTTTCTTTTTTGATTCTTTTGAGACAGGATCTCATGCAGCCCAGGATGACCTTAGACATACTGTACAGCCAAGGATGATCTTATATTCCAAAAAGTGGGATTTCAAATGGGTACCACAACACCCAGCTACTGTGAACCATTTAACACTAAAGTAAGTAGAGAATCCTCAGCCAAAGTCCCTTCAAACGCTTTTTTCCATATTGTCCCTTCAAGAGAAAGACCACATGCTCATTCACATAAAAGGACTTAATCTCCACTTCAGCTCTTGAAAGTCTGTCAACTAAATATTCAGTACTTTACAGAGCAGACACAATGAAGAAAGAAGTCCTCTGTAATTTAATTATCAGCTCCAAACCAAGGTTTACAGCTACTGAGTTCTAAAAGAACACCAGGTACTATGACAGGGTTTTATAAGCATCATCAAGGTTTTTTTCTCTCTATATTATAAGAAAAAATATAATTCACATCACTGAAAGATGAGGATACAGACTCATAACTAACAGGTCCACACTTCATCTTCTGACTCCAGAGACCATGGTCTTCTCATGACATTGCTTCCTCAGAAAAGAACAAGACACAGAGGTTCCCTGTGTTTCCTAACATCATAAACACGCAATAATCACTCCCAAATTTACAATGTTTAAAATAAGTAGCATTGTCACAAGCAGTCAAGAAGATGGTTAACCAATGAATCGATACTACATCCTGCTGCTTAGGCTCTCAGAAGAGACTTCATACAGTATGATAGCAGTCACACTTGGGGAAAGAGGTGGCTGTATCTTTCCTCAAAAACTAGGGTAGAGGCCGGGCGGTGGTGGCGCACGCCTTTAATCCCAGCACTCGGGAGGCAGAGGCAAGCGGATCTCTATGAGTTTGAGGCCAGCCTGGTCTATAGTGTGAATTCTAGGACAGCCAGGGCTACACAGTGAAACCCTGTCACAAACAAACAATTGAGTGGGGGTGTATGTATATACAGAGAGGGGGACAGTGGAAGGGAGGAGGAGGGAGGGAGAGGGAGAGAGATTACTTCTCTAAAAGGCAGTGTTACCATATCTATCATAATCTGATTTTTAAAAATTGACATTAACTCGAAGAGCAATCAAGGTTCCCTGACCTGTGGGAAGTCCAAGGACCGCCCACCTCCATCCAGGTTTAGTAAGGTGAGCATCCAAACTGCCTAGGCTCCCCCAAAGCCAGTATGTGCAGTAGGATCAAAAACCCGGGGGAGGGGGAGGGAAATGGGAGGCGGTGGCGGGGAGGAGGCAGAAATCCTTAATAAATAAATAAATTAAAAAAAAATCCCTGTTTTTAAAGAATCTGAGGTTACAAGAAAAAAAATTGACATTAATTGCCAAATTAAATTGGTATTAGTAGTACTCAGCTCCAGCAAACATACTCCAGCTGACGAGACGATGCTGTCATTATCCAAGAGACACTTTCCTGTTTTTGTACTCACCCTTCTCCAAGCTTCTCCAACACATCAAACACTTCTTCAGGCTGCTTAGTCAAACTGTCTTCACTCAGCTTTTTTAGCTTACTGATAAGATTTAAAAAGAAAAGAAAGAAAATACTTCCTTAAAAGCTTTTACAAAAAAATGTAATAAGCATATAATCAGGTGTTCAAAATCAAATAATATGAAAGCTATAAAGCAAACAGTCTCCATCCAAGTGGTGTCCCTCATGTGCCTAGGCAGCACACACTGATACAAACCTCTTCCATTAGTATAAAACTAAAAGGTTACTAATTGAACTTAAGCAAAGACAACGTTTCCGAAGTATTTGTCAAGTGAAAACACATGATGTACTTTGTTAAACAATTCATGTTTTCTGCCATTTGTTATTATTTCCTCTTTCTGGTATTTTAAATAAAAAACATCTTTTCATGTATGGTTTAATTTAAAATAATTTTTACATTGCCTGCTTTCAACACTCTTGGCTGAAAACGAGTTTTCATGTTGAGAAGTTGATCTAGGGCTGGAAGTACTGTTGTAGAATATGATTGAAGGGGGTTACTTTTGTTTACACTGTGGAACATTGGTTTAATGATGTAAAGATGTGTTGCTTTTGTTTATGCTGCGATTGTTTAACTCTGTGAAGCTGTGGTTCTTTGTCCAGAACACCTGATGGTTTAATAAAGAGCGGAATACCCAAGAGCAAGGCAGGAGAAAGGTAAGAGGGGCGGCAGGTGGAGAGAGTATCGGGGGCCGGCCACCCAACCAGACTCGGAGTAAGAGTGAATGGAAGATATACAGAAGGAAGAGAAGGAAAAGGCTCAGAGGTAAAAGGTAGTTGGAATAATTTAAGTTTAGAAAAGCTGGTAAGAAATAAGCCAAGCTAAGGCTGGACATTTATAAGACTGAATAAGACTCCATGTGTGACTCATCTGGAAGCTGGGTGGTAGGTACCCCAAAGAGTAAAGACATAGTATAGAAATGGGATAAAAGAGTGGATTGTTCAGTCTACTTTTGAACAACCACTAGTCTCAAATATTTTACACTGGTATGGATTACTGTATAATGATATAAATTTAAAGTTATTTTTGTTATACTGTGTATATGTTTCTATTCTTGTTTAAGGTATTGTACCTATGCAGTCAAACTTCCTAATAGTGCAATTCCCCAAGAGCCAAGCATTCAAACACATAAGCTATGGAGGCAATCCTATTAAATCCTATTAAAACCACCACAGTTTGTTTTTCTCTTTATGTATGTGAGTGCTTCACCTGTACTGTAGACACGCACCACATGGATGCCCTCAGAGGCCAAAAGAGGATGTTACATTCCTTGGAAATGAGCTGCCATCTGGGTACTAAAAACCAAAGAGTAGCAAGACCCCCTCTCACCCCAGCCACTTGCAGCAGGCAAGGCGGCAGACCCTCCCCTTTACCAGCTGTATCTGGAAATCAGGCCCTGTACCTCATCTGGGCAGCACAGTAGAGTTGTGCGATGGGGGACGGTGAACCAGACAAAATCATGACTTCAGAGATTTGGCACTGTCTCTCATCTGCCATATGGTGGCATGTGCGAGGAAGAGCTGGTCCTAAGCTCTAAAGAGCAGGAGAGCTGTCCCTCACCAGCTGCAGCACTTGGGATAGTGGCCCGTGGCCCCTTCATCTCGCCTGGGCAACACATAGAGCCTGCCCTGATGGTTTTGGGGTTGATGAGCTAACCCTGAGGACATGAGAGCAGAAGAACCAGTCCCACCTCTTGCTCATCACTGCACAGGGCAAACTAGCCAGGGCAAGACCAGAGAGCTCACTCTGGTGGTGAGGACGGGGGAGAGCTAGTGGGCCGACCAACCCTGCATCTACCCATGCGCTGACCCACCCCAACATGCACCCCATCTGTAACCTGCTGGAGCACTTAAAGGGGCACCTCCTGCAGATCAAAGCTGCAGGACTCCATGACACAGGGCAACAAGAGAAAATCCAAGAGAAGCCCAAAGAGAGCCCAGCATTGATGGTGTAGCAGAAACCAGGACTCAAACCAGACCAACGACCCTTTGCAATGAATACTTGCAATTAAAGACATAAGGACTAATGAAAAAAAAAGAGAGAGTAGCAAGTGCTCATAACCAGAGTTATCTCTCCAGCCACAGGTTTTTAAAAGGTTAAAGAATGTAGCAGTGTTTAATGGTTCTTTTCCCACTTCTTATATGATTCCTGGTGCCAGACATCTTGTCATGGAGGACGTGGACATTTGTGTATCTTCTTTAGAGAAGTTTTCTTTTCAAGTCCTTTACTCTTGATTCTTTTTGTCGCAACTTAAGGGAAAGTGGCAATGGTTCTCTAAGTGTTTACAGAACACAGCAGAAAGGCTGTGAGGTCTGGATTCTTTGTCACTAAGATCCCGCAGGCAGTGGGATTCACTGTGCTGCTTCCCTGTTAGGAGACATTTCCAGTCTACGACCAGCTGTTGGTATAACACCTGATCTAATAGTTCATCTAAACAAAACCTTAGATGGTGATAAAGATTTGAATAGTCCAAGAAAACTGACAGCTGAAGCAGAAAAGGAACTGACAATGATTGAG
>NW_004949127.1:2758623-2774213 GCF_000317375.1 Microtus ochrogaster | reverse complement strand
GTGGTCTCTCTCCCTTTAAAAAAGCGGCCACTTCCTTCTCTCGCTCTCTTCACTTCCTGCTCGGCTGGCGGCTAGACTCCTTTCCTGGTCGTACAGAGGGCTGACGGTGATCTGTAAGATTTTTTCCCCTTTAAATAAATACTACCCTGTTAATTATAATTCCAAACTGCTGTGGCATCGTTTGTGACTTACGTCTACACTTCCCTAAGCCCCGGTGACCTTCTTTACTTCTGTGATGTCAATGGAAATGTCCCCATCTTCTTCATCTTACCGACTGTTCTTTTTTTCTAATTTGATAAGAGTTTGTCAATTCTGTCTTTTTAAAGATTCAGCTCTTCGTTGACCTTTTGTATTTAGTTTCTATTTCTATTCCAGTCATTTATACTTTGCTATTTATGATCTATCTCTGTCAGCTAATTTGAATTTGTTCTTGTTTGCCCAATGCTCTGAGCTGAAATCTTAAGATGTTTATTTGACATCTTTCTGTTTATTTTTTTATTTAGGTTACTTGCCCTAGTTGCAGCTTTTGAAGACATAAAGGAGGCTTTCTATTCAGCCAGTTCTAGCTCCCCAGTCTCGGGCACATTGTCCGAATGCATCCCTCAAAGCTGGAGGCTGCAGCTACATGATGCTCGGGCATCGCAGCACAGCACTTCTCAGGGCCTGAGTTTGCTCTCTGCCATGGCTTTAGAATCAAAATATTCTCAACAAGAAACATTCTCTAGGCTATACAGTGATAAATATGACTTGAATCTACAACAGCAAATGTCTTTTCTATGTCAACTACCGGAAGTACATTTTTATTCAACTAATAAAATTCAGGGGTCATTTTTTTCTGCTCCTTTTTGCTTTTCAGAAGCTAAACAATTTATAAATGTTCAGTAAATGTTTATCTCTAGACTCCTATGTACCCAAGTGAAAGCTGTCCTTGTAAGCCCTCGGAGAGTAATGAATACCCCTAAAGACACAGGCAATACCACAACCCCATATTCTAAACATTTTGGGAATTATCTTCAAAGACATACACTTTACAACTTATTTATTTAATTGCCCTGTAGCCCCCAAAAAAGTACTATCACAGCCACCATTTTACAAATACACTAAGACAGAAAAGTACAATAACTGGCCGAGCAGTGTGGAAAAGCTGTGGTTCCCAGAACTAAGTCCTACCTGACTCTGATGCTCAAGCACCATGCTCCATAATGTACTGACCATTAGAAAATGTACTAACTCAGGGAACTAAGTTAATTATTGCCACTACAATGGCCTAAACCACCTAAGAAAACAGATAAAGTAGAAGAAACTTTCAGAAAATAAAAGTGTTGTTAGCTCTGTCTCCTCTCAGACTGGGCTCTTTGCCCCCCCCCAAAAAAATCTATTAAATGATAGTTTCCTGACAAGGAGCTAAAAAAGAAAAGATTTGATTCCTTTCTCTGCTTCCTCCCTAAACTCTGGTTTTGTTTTCTGAGAATGACTTTTACTAACAATCAGCTGGAAAGTGACATCATTCCTTTTTAATATCTTATAAGAAACTTACATGAGGCTAGATATTCCCTGCCATGAAGCATTTTACTGCCGTCAGTTTCTTGATTACTAATTTTCCAAAATCTGTAGGTCCAGAAAATATAGACAAAACAGACCTGAAAATGCACACTGTAAATCCAGCACAGGGGCCGTCCTCATTACACAGCAAGTTCAAGGCCAGCCGTGGCTACAGACATATTGACTCAGAGGGGAGCTTGCTTCTATATGACACTTAACACAGTCACCATGATGTGCCCATGGATCCACAGAGGGAACATAAGCTGTCAAAGGCACTCTTGTCACGTCACACCTTCTCCTCAGTTACTCCCCCAAACCTCAAACACTAACCACTTATACATCACTGAAATAGCACCCAAGATCAACACCCAACAGAACCTTCACGTCATTTCTGATTCAGTGCCGTATACAGGTGTCATGAACAAGCAGTCTGTACAGACAGACATCTCTCTGCTTGACCCCTCAGTGCTATCCAACTACACAGCAATGTCACCCAGGGTCACCTCTGCTGTGGGGACAATCCTCTTGTACAATGCAAAGATTTGTCACTCGGATTGGTTTAATAAAACGCTGATTGGCCAGTAGCCAGGCAGGAAGTATAGGCAGAGCGACCAAACTCAGGATGATGGGAAGGAGGGCAGTCAGGAGGTGCCAGCCACACGCGGAGGGAGCAGGAGATGAACGTGCCTTGCTAACAAAAACACAAAACACTGCCACACAGCAGGGCATAAATAAGGAATGTGGGTTAAAGTGTAAGAGTTAGCTAGTAACAAGCCTGGCCTATCGACCCAGCATTTACGGTTTATATTAAGCCTCCGAGTCAATTATTTGGAAAGTGGCTGCCAGGTATTTAGGAACAGGCAGGTGAGAGAAACATCTGACAACACACTTCTCTATGTTCCATGGCGGTTCCATTCCTTAGAATCTTTTCAATCTCTAGGAAAACATATCAAATTTTGTTCAAAGCAATAAAATATCTTCAGTCTCTATAATCTAAACTGTATAGGTGTTGAAAATGTAAGAACTCTAAAGTCCTCTACATTTCTTTGTACACAGATACACTTTTAATTACAGAAGAAACAGCACGCTAAAACTCTATTCAAACCTTAAGGCCTGAAATCTGACCTTACCAATAATAGTAAGTCTTTTATTTTTCTAGACTCTGCACTTCCAAGTAGTTACCTAAAACATTTAAAGGTGAAACTGAGAGTTCAGATCAGAGTAAACAGAGAACAGTGAAAGTCTACAGTCTCTAGTGTGCCATGAGTTCACACGTACCCAACTTCTGATTCAAAACTTTATAAATACATGTGATTTATACATTATCTGCAGAAAGGAGCTCTGTCTTAATCAATGCTCTATTACTGTAAAGAACACCATAACCACGGGAACTCTTATAAAGGAAGACATTTGGCTAGGACTGGCTTACAGTTTGGAGGTTTAGTCCATTATCATCCTGGCGGGAAGCATGCTGGCAAAAGGAGACAGTGCTGAAGGAGCTGAGAGTTCTACATCTGAATCCTCGGGCAGCAAGGACAGCCACTGGACCGGGCTTGAGCTTTTGAAACCCCAAAGCTCACCTCCAGTGACACACTTCCTCCAGCAAGGCCACACCTACTCCAACAGGCCACAACTTCTAACAGTGTCACTCCCTAATGACCAAGCATTCAAATATATGAGCCTATAAGGGCCATTCCTATTAAAACCACTAGCTCAAAATTGTTAGTACCATCATATTTAACAGAATGTACTGGCGTTTGAAAGACTTACTGGGTTCTCCTACCTACAATTAGTGCCAGGTTAGAGTTTTAATATATCATTTTTCACCAAGAAGAAACCAGAGCTTCTTGGAAAAATGGTAAACTCCAAATCTGGAAGAGGAAATATACCAAATGAGCCTTAAGTGTTTTGTCACAGTTGGCAAGAAAATAATCAAAGCCCCTCAGGGCTGTATTCTCTCCTAAAATGACTGACAAAGAATGGGACAGTCTGAGCTTAAAGATAGGAACTGCAGCAGGTGAAAATCCATCTGCCCTCAACAGCACCTTCCTTGTGAAGGAAGAGACCTGAGTCATTACCTTAAGCCAGGTGTAAGAAGTAACAGGAAAGAAGCAAGCCTCTGTCCTGTATGCTTGCATAAATGACACCACTGGGAGAACCGAACAGAAAGCGAGAGGAAGTGGCTTATAAATACAATCCAATATCAAATGAAATCAAAACAGTCAAGACAGATTTTCACCATTCTGCAACACCAATAAACTAAAAGAAATAAGCACTAACCATTAGCAGCTGCAGTCCAGACAACCTCAGTTCAATGAGAAGACGGACAGAGGACTAAAGGGACAGGGGCTCCTGTTGTAACTACAGGTTATTCTGTGAACGCCAACATAATGGCTACTTTGTGGAGAAGTGCTTCTACCTGGTCATTAGAAATGTGTCTATCTTAGAGCAGCTTACCTGCAATACAGCTGTTCTGTGCAGTGTTTGGTACCACAGTGAAAAGGGTTCTTTACACAGCAGGTCACCATCACATCTGAACATACCTAAAACAAGGTAGCTATGCTTCTATTCTTTAATCTGGTTAAAGCAAGAAGGGAAAAAAACACGAAGCTAGTGCCCATTGTCTCCTCCTTACTTGCTTCCTCTTTGGAGGGAATCCCCTAATATCACACTTCAGATTGATACCAGTAATTTTTCTGGCAGTGTGGAATTCCAAGACAGAGATTATTGCCAACCCTGTGCTTTTACTTCCCCCAACCCTAACTTCCAAGTTGCTCAAACACAAACAAAAGTCAGGATTTATTCTGCCTTCTTCATTCACTACACATTGGCTATCAGTGAATATTTCATTTCTAAATCCAAAATATAAATAAATCTGTCCACTTCTCCTCCTCTCTCCACTGCCTGTTTCTCTGTGTGCACTCTTATTTTATGTTTTATGAGTGTTTTGCTTACATAAATGTATGCCTGGTGCCTACAGAGGCCAGAAGAGGGAGTTAGATCGCACAGAACTGATTTTCAGAGAGTTGTGAGTGCTGTGTAGGTGCTGGGAAACAAACTCAGGTCCCCTGCAAGAGCACTGAGTGTTCTTAACTGCTGAGGCAGCTCTCCAGCCTCTGTTTTTATTATAAACCCTTCATGATCTGCCCAGAGTAAACATAATGGTCTTTTTAAAATGTAAGTTTCTTAAAACCCTCCTTTAAACCCTTTAATGACAGCCCACAACACCCTGGTTTAATCCACATTCCTTCCATCGCTGGCATCACTGCCTCTGCCCGTCTCTGACATCATCCCAACCACTTTCTCCCATTTACAACCCAGCCATAATGGCCTCATTTCAATCCCCCTTCAGGCATTTGCATAGCTTTCCCTCTGCCACCAGCACCAGCACCACCGCTGCCACCACTGCCGCCCTCCAATTGAATTTCTCAATGTCCTGTTGTGTCTACAAATCACCCCATCAGAAAAGCCTTCTTCCACTTCCCTAGGAGAGTTCCAGCTGTGTGTGTGTGTGTGTGTGTGTGTGTGTGTGTGTGTGTGTGTGTGTATGCGCGCGCCTACACATGCGCATACTCACTACTTCCCACTCATCACTCAGAGAGCAATCAATCAATAATTACTGAATGTATGAATAATAAGTATACGTGTGAAGCCAAGTCCAAAAGCTGTAAGCCATGAGTGATCACTAAGAAAACCAGTGTCACAAGAAACGGGAGAAGGAACAACCAACATATTATGTGGCTCAAGAGAGGCAGAATTCAGAAAATTTTCTGTTATCTTCAGTTTGTCTTCCTCAAATAATATAATTACTCAATGAAGTTCAACGAGTACAACTTGCATTCCTTTCTAATTATAGTACGCTCGGTCTGATGATTTCAGAGAACTAAAGTGACCTGTATAATATTCTATGTGTTAAATAGGATATTTAAAACATCCTTGGAACAAACACTTAACAATTTCCCCAATACATATGTGTGTATCCACATTCTGAGTACTGGATATTTTATTCACCTTTATTTACAAAGATGTCACATGAATCCATAGATAAATTCAAAACTCAGCAATGGTAACTGTACAATTAATTATCAGTTATCATCCTGGCAACCCTCATTTTCCTCTTAAGTTAATTTTTAAGACATAATCTTTGATGTACTTTCAAAAACTCAAAGTAATCTGAACTTTAATATCATCGTACATAATAAACATCACTTCAGACATGTCTTGCTATTTCCATTCATTCAACTTGAAACTATAGTGTTATTATAAGAAAACATTTTAAATATAGACTCTTTGTTCTAAAAGCTTTGAGCTTCTTGAAATTAGAATAATCCTAATATACGAGACAAGAAAAACCACAGCAAGGAGGAAGCTTGGAGCCAAAAAGACAATCTAGCAGAGAGCATGCATTTCCTCTCAGGAAGGAAAATGGAAAGAGCCAAGAGGCTTCATCATTACAGATGGTGGAGCCGGGCGGTGGTGGCGCACGCCTTTAATCCCAGCACTTGGGAGGCAGAGGCAGGCGGATCTTTGTGAGTTCGAGACCAGCCTGGTCTACAAGAGCTAGTTCCAGGACAGGCTCCAAAACCACAGAGAAACCCTGTCTCGAAAAACCAAAAAAAAGAAAAGAAAAGAAACTGAGGTCCCAGCATCCTTTGCCTCACAGCAAACGTCACACATCACATAGTCCTTTGTAAACCATCTCACATTTCCCACCCTTAAACTGGGCATACAGAATTAGTCCCCAAACAGTAATTTTATATATTAGTATCCTTGGTCTCCATCAACTTTTCCCTTCCTAAAATCTTAAAAGAATGTTTCCACAGCATCTTAAGTCATCACAGAACCACCAGTCTGGGCGCCCTGGCGATGTCATCACCTCTACCAAGTATGACGGAGATGGTGATGAAGTCAGTCCCTGACCAGCACTAAAATACATACCAACCATGGTTTTTCAAACCATAAATCATAACTTACTAGTGAATCATGAAAATAATTTGGTATAAGAACATATTTTTTAATGAAATGAACAAAAAATAGAAATCAGAAAATAGTAGATTTCATAAAACTTCTACTTGAGATAGAGACACACATGCATAGGAATTGCTATATTTATGTTTCAAAAAATGTATTTTGAAAGTCATTAATGTATGGTCACCTGATGTGACATCTCTAGTACAACAAAGACTTTTTTCAGACTAAGTTTTCTTAAGTCTTCAAATGCTAACCACTCACTTTTCCCCCATCACTCCAAACTAGAGGGATTCAACTTAAGCTTTTTAATTTTAATTCAAGAATATCATAGGTGAGTGCACTGTACTTAAATAATTTCTACCTCCCCATTCCCCAACCCCCTCTCAAATTTACAACCTCTTCTTCTGTAATTATTATTGAATATATATATAATACATAGGTATAATATTAAACACACATAACATGCAAACAACCTAATGAATCCAATTGACTGTTGCCCATCTGTGCTTAGTGCTCATCACTTAGGGTTGGGCAAACAGAGTTTGTCCTGAGGAAAACCCTCGCTCGATGGCTCTGGACAATCTACGACTCTTCATCTAGGGATGGGGCCTTGTGAACTTTTCCTCCACCCATGCTGGCATGTCAGCAGGTATGGTCTCACGCAGACCCTATGCAGGTAACCATACTGATGAGAGTTCATAATGCAGTGTCTTGTTATCGTGTGCAGAAGACACACTCTAGCAGTCCTCTGTCACCTGGTTCTCTCCATCCCCTCTTTCATGGCATTTCCTGAGCCTTAAGTGCAGGAGCTGCAATAGATGCATCCCATTTGAGGCTGAGCATTCCCTACCACCTATCCTCAGCATTGGGACTCACAACTGTGACCAGCTGGGAAGCTCTGTAATAGCCTCCATCTGCTTGCTGCAAAAATGCATCTTCTTCAGTCAAGGACAAGATTGGCACTTAACTCTAAGTATTTAGAAAGAGGTTGGAAATTATAGTAACTTGGGAAAATGATAGTAATAGGTTCTCCTCTAGGGTGTACAGCCTCTCCAGCCATGGGCTCTTAGCTAGGTTTACAGCACTAGACATGATGTCTCCCCCTATTGAGTAGATCCTAAGTCCAATTAGGCAGTTGTTGGTAGCCCCAAGACATAAGTGCCACTATTGCCCTGTTGGGGATAACTTGTCCACAGGTCTTGTTATGGTTCTCAGGCTTCAGAGATATGGAGGACTGCTGATAACTCCTCTACTGTGGCAGCTTGCATAGCACCTTCTATCTGTGAGGGCCAGCCCTCCAGGAGGAGGCTTCCAGGTCAATACCAGTTTGATTTCTCCAAGTCCTGGACCAAAGGGTGTGGTGTCTTCAGCAATTAGGGTCTTGCCTTCAAGTTTTGGCAAAGAAGCAAGAGCAATGGCAATCTCTATATTGTTTGGGAGGAGTCTTAGTTAGGGTTTCTATTGTTGTGAAGAGACGCCATGAACACAGGAAGTTTTATAAGGGAAAACATTTAATTGGAGTGGCTCACTTACAGTTCAAAGGTTCAGGCCATTATCATGGCTGGGAGCATGGCAGCATGCAGGCACACGTGGTGCTGGAGAAGGAGCTGAGAGTACATCTTGTAGGCAACAGGAAGTGGTCTCAGACACTGGGTTGTAATCTTGAGCATAGCCCCCTCAAAGTGACACCCTCCTCCAACAAGGCCACACCTCCTAATAGTGACAATCTCTATGAGCTTATGGAGGGCAATTACACTCAGACTACCACAGGAGGTCTCTTGTACCCCTGAAACAAGTCAAAAGAAGTGATCCCTTGCCTGATACTGGGTTTTTGTTAAGATAGTCTACAGCTCCAGAGGGGAACATTATCCTCCATGTGAGATAACTCCACCTAAACACCCCCCCGTGTATGTGTGTGTGTGTGTGTGTATTATATGTAGATATCCATCAACTAGTGAGTAATGGAAATGTGGTATATATACACAGCTGTAAAGAAAACAACTGACTCACAATTCTTCAGGTCAATGGGCAGAAATGAAGAATATACTGAATGAGGTAGTCCAGGGCAAAAAAGATAAACACCACATTTTCTCTCTTACTTATGGATCTTAGCTCCAAATATTTCGGTTTGAGTGTATAAGTTGGAGTGATCATAGAAGCCAGGAAAGTAGACAAGGGATTAGGGAAGGAGCTCTGGAGAGGGGAGGGGGACACAAGAGCCATGATGGAGGAGGAACGAGGAAAACAGGGTGAGGAGCATAACAGGGGCGAGAGAAGGGAGAGGGGATCCTAACACCAAAGCTTACGGAAATCTGTTACTTTATAAGTGTACTTCAAGATACATATTCCATTTATTAAAGCTTTAGGGAATGAGCATTTAGATTGTTTTTTTTTTTAAAAAAAAAAAAAAAGAGTTGCCAGCAAGCCTGACAACAGGACCTACACGGTGGGAGGAGAGACTTGGCTCCCACGTGTGCAAGTGCATGTGCACGTGTGTAATTCACACACACAAATAAACACATGTGACAGATCACTTCAGAAAAGCTCATTTCAACTATCTTTACTTTTTTTTTTCTGTACAGCCCTGGCTCTCCTGGAACTCACTTTGTAGACCAGGCTAGCCTTGAACTCACAGAGATCCACCTGTCTCTGACTCCCAAGTGCTGGGATTAAAGGTGTGCGCCACCAGCACCCAGCCCCTTTACATTTCTAACAATTACTTCAGTGTTTACCAAGCCTAGGCCTCATTCCTAAAGAAGAGCAGATAAGCTGATCATCACTCAAAGCCACCCAGAGGCACGGTTCGCCTACTGTCCAGTGGACAACTCAAGCCTGCTCCCCTGGGAGTGTTCAATACTTCACCTTGACAATCCTCTTCCAAAAAGAAAAGTCTATTTTGTTCACTTATCTGATTCTGGATGTGAATGTTTCAGGTCTGTGAGTATAGATCAGCACAAGTGTGTGCCAGCATATATGAGACTCTGGAGTCTGAGTCCCCAGTGCCACAAAAGTTAGACTTGAACAGACTAAAATTAAATGGAGTTGGAAGCTTGCCTAACCCCTTCTCCCTAAGTCAGTTGTCTGCTTTACTTTGTAAGAGTTCTCTAAGTTCATCAAAGACAGCTCTAGCTCTTCCCTCGGTCAGTCTGCACAACAGAACACAACAAGAACCAATATATCACAGGACAGACAAGTCCATTCCCTCTCTGCAACCTCTGCACGCTGTCATGACAGTCGTGCAATCAACTTCAGCACTGCTGTTTGTCCACCCATTCCAGCGCCTGGGTGCTCAGACTTCTCAGATTTACACTTCTAACTCCCAGTCTCGGATTCGGCACACAGACACAAGCTAGTTCATGTTCAGGACACACGAATACTTTCTGTGACTCCATATAACAATTTCCAGCTTCAGCCACTAATAGAAATATCTGACTTAAGATTATTTTCATTTTTTAATTATGTAAATATACTCTGAATCCCCAATTCTTTTACTTCAATCAACCTTACTTCTCCCAAACTACCCATTCACAGCATACCATTTCTTTAATGCCTACAGCTGAACTGAGCTCAAAGACGTCTGCTACCCTGAACGTGCACGTCAAGAGCCTACTCACTCCCCTTCCCACTGTTCCCGCTGCTCCACACTGACTTTCCCCTGCTACTCCCTTGACAGCTAATTTTAAATTTACATAACTGCCAATCCTAAGTATGGCAAGAACAAGATCCATTTGGTAAATCATGTCTCCCTGGCAAGGATATCTATCCTCACTTTGACAAGAATTATACTAAACTACATATACTTCCAACAACCAGAGTTCTCACGTTCTAAAGTCCAGTATAACAAAACTTAAAACTCTGTGTGTCTAGAAACCATTGTGGTACCTGGAATAAACGACAGCAATGGCTACATATGTTGTCTATGTTTCACACAGCCTTGCTAAGAACACCGAGTCCGAGAATTTGAAGATGAGAGGTGCCACATGGGACAGCCTGGGAATCCTGAGCTGTGACTCTAAAACCTGGCTGCACGCTAGACTCTCCAGCTCCCAGAGAAGAATGACAGCAAAAGAACATGGTCATGCATTCTATAAAGGCGTGTATAAAAATGTCAAATGCCCACCTCAGGCAGCATCCTCTGGGTGTGGCAAGGAGATGCAACTGAGAGACACACAACAGAGGGCTTCACACATTCAGAATATCTCATTTCTTAAGCTGGGTGCCGTGCTGATACACAAATATTTTGTAAATTGGCTCTCATTAAGTTTTAAGATGCATAAAATTTTGTAATAAAGAAAAAGAATAAAAGGAGACAGCACATGATAAAATCCTGAGAGGCATCTCGGGGTAGAAAGAAGGACCCAGAGAAGACGCTTTATAAAGCAGGCCTTGACAGAACATTAAGACAGAAGACAAGAAAATGATAATGGCAATAACAACAACAATCTTTTCCTTTTTTTTTTTTCTTTCTGAGACTGTCTTACCCAATAGTCCAAGGTGGCAAGGTACTCACTATGTACAGGCTGGCCCCAAATCTACAGTGATCTGCCCTTCTCAGCCTGTGTGCTAAGATTACAGGCATGCGACACCACAACCAGCTAACACAAACTTCTCTAAAGGAACAACATGGACCAACGTTAAACTGGGAGCACCCATGGCTTACAGCCTGAATAAAGAACACCAGGAAAGCTTTATGAGGACAGGTTCACCTTGTCGCATAGTAACAGGGGGACTTAGACTACATGGCAGAACCCAGCCCCATGCCCGACACTCTATCTCTAACGGAGGAGGAAAAGCAAAGGAAGCTACACACAGGACAAACTGAAGCAAACTGTGTTCTATGGAGTGTTGGTTCTACAAGACAGCAAGGAGGTAAGGGTCTGGAATGCAGGTCCCATGCCCTGCCACTATCCCAGATACGGCTCTTTGGCTGTTAATATGTCTCAACTATTAAACAATTTTTGAAAAGTACAACACACACTTGGCCAGTTCAGAGGTACCGCTGCAATCCCTGTGTGCCGTGACACTCTGAAACACAGCAGTCATCTTATCAATGAGAAGTGGAGAGAAAAAAATTAATACACAAACTTTTAAATCATAAAGGGCTAGTCCCACATAAAATAACCAAAATGCCAACTGAGCAGCAGCAACTGGTCATGTGGGCTTGGGCAGGGGAAACAAACACAGCACCATGAGAACACATTTGAATGCTCGGGTAGCAGGCGCTACTCCAGACAGAAAGGATGCACGGCACCCTCACCAAGATGGAGAAAAGGTGAGCAGAGGGTCCAGAGGCTGCAGAAAAGATGACCACTACGTTACAGGATTATAAAAGGTACCACTCTACGTAATAATGGACTACACCCATCAGACTAAGGATTTTGGCACTCTTACTTAACCAAGTTACTTAATCTCTCTGAGCTTCATTTATGAGTAAACACAAGCTAACAATGACATAGTACTAAATATACTATGAAACACTTTACTAAGTGCTTTTGACAAGCGAGCCCGTTTAATTCCCATGATAGATTTTTACTGGTGATGACATTTGAATTTGGAACTAGTGTAAGTGGTAGGATTAGGATTACTATTTCTCAAACTGACTAACTAAAGGAGGGGGATGTACCGATCACATTACATAATACTGATGTTTCAGTCAATGACAGACCATAAGGTCGAGGGTGCATAAACCTTCTCCATTGCTTTGTACAAGTACACAGACACATGCACAGCCTAGTGAGTCTCAGAAGAAAAAAAGCCCCAGTCACAATGTTTAAATTTCCTGGCAAACAATACCACTTCAAAAATGGCAGCTCTACTCTATTATTAGACTGTGATGATCAAAAGAGCAGCACAGAAATTCCCCGTCAGTGACCCCCAGGCTTCTACCAGGCAAATCTGTTGTATCTTCACCTATATGTCTATATGTTTTCTGTAACCCGGTCTGCTCCATAGAGTTGGTGTGAGCATAAAGATCGTGAATCTGCAAATGCTATGAAAAACACTGAGATATTAAGATACAAAAGATTAGCATCCCATATCCTTTGCAAAATAACTCAGTAGTAGGTAAGGGCACTTGCCACCAAACCAGACGACCTGAGTTCAAGCCCCAGGATTCACATTGGTGAAAGGAGAGAGGCAACTCCTCCAAATTGTTCTGACTTACACATAAGACATGGGCTTACATGCACAAGAGAGTACACACACGAGTGCTACACACACACATGCACACACGCATGCAAGCACATGCACACACGCACTGGTGGGAAGCGAAGACACTAAACAAACAAAACATAATTTAAAAAAAAAAAAAAAAACTTGCTTTCCTGGGCAAGAACTATCTATCCTTCTAGTTCCGGCTACTCCTGTGTAAAAGGCGGGAATTCTTCAACCCATCCAAACTAGCAACACAGGAGGGGAGGGGAAAAAAAGAGAGCTAAAAGAATTGTATTCCTAGATTAAAATGATGAGTCTCTGAAAAAAAAATGTAAAGCTAGAAATAAGTCTGTTTTATTGGCAACCACCGCTTTCTAAAGTATAAACCACCATGGAACTTATCACACCAAGCACAACTTCTGATGGGTCGGAATTCACCGATGTCAAGTGTATGTATTCTCTTACAGCTATACTGAAACTGACAATTTACAACAGAGCCAATCAATAAAGAGGTTCTACTTCGATTCAGTCATTCAAGTCGGCCTATGCTATGGTTTCAGACACACACACACACATCCCTTACTGCCCTTCAAAACAGAAAGAAAAAACTAAGTTTCACGTTTTCTTCTATGTTACTGGTGGGGAGGGGAGTACCTGGTGAATCCTAGGCGACAGGCACCAATAACATGTTATAAAGAATCCATCAACCGACTTGCTTCCAGGGCTCAGACGGATAGCCTGTCCCTTCTGGGAACCTGTCCACAGCCTCCCTTTTTCTTGCGCGTGAACAGATGGTTTCCAGGCCCCAAGGCTCACGTATCTAATCACACGATTCAGACTTGTTCTCAAAGTCCCCACCTTTTGAATTGTTCCATGCTCATGAGTCTGACACTTCGCATCTAAAGATCTCTGGCTATCAGAGCACAAGAAGTTTACTCTTCACCACACGGCTCTCTAGAGAGAGCTGTGCAAATTAAAAATGGAAGAGTGAGGTTCGATGTTTTATCCAGCATCAAGCAATTAACTGATTCATTCTTGGGGCAGAGCTCGTTATGAACTTTTATCAATGGGCACTTCCTGAGCTTCCTAAGATCGCTGAAATCATTAGTTCAAACATCCAACATGTCCAAGATTAAACATAAACAATACATAGCATACCAGAGTGCCACTATTTTTACATGCAAAACTGTATGAGGGAGGGGTTCTGACTTAACATTCCTCCAGTCTTGTGTCCATAAATTCTTTAGAACTTGAGAGGGAGAGAAGCACCTGTCATTGCGGCAATATTCATAGTGTGTTGCATTCTGCGTGACTATTAATATATTTAATTCCTTAAACTGTAAATAAGCAATCCGTCTTCTGAAGGTGAAGGGTTTATTATATTATGAAGAACTTGACCAAAAATAAAAAATTAAAAAGAGAACGAAAGAAAAGCGTGCACTGATGTCCTCGCCCTAAGTCTCCAGGTTCTGTGAATGTGCCACTCTAACCCTCCTAAGCCCCACGAGCGGCGGGGAGGCCAGCGCTGGCCACTCGACTTGCGGCGCGCCAGGCCCCGTCAGCTGTGGGCAGCGGAGACTCGGTGTCCCCTCGGGGCCCCGGGCCTCGCGGAAGGACGCGCACGGCTGGGCCGAGGGCGCCTGGGCCAGGCTCCGCTCGGCGCCCGGCAGGCGGGGACAGGGTCGCAGCAGGCCTGGCCTAGCCGCCCCCGCCCCGCGGCTTCCGTCCTCATCCCGCTCCCGCCGTCGTTACCTCTTGGGCGCCGGCGGCTGCTCCATGGCGGCCGGTGGCAGAGAGAGGGGTCGATTGGACCGTGAGGGAGGTGGGGAGGAAAGGAGCCTGGGAGCAACCGGCCGAACACGGGGGAGCACACCGGGAAACTCCCGGGAACTCGGACCAACTTTCCCGTAACTCCGCGGCGGATCTCCCTCCCGCTCCAGAACGCGGTTCCTCCCGGCCGCCCCGCCCCTCCGCCGCGGCCTGCGCTTGGAGCTTGGGAAGAGCGGAGCCAGTGGAGGATGGGCGGGGCCGAGCGCGGCAGAGCGGGGCATGGGCGGGGCCGAAAGCGGCCGAGAGGGAGTGGGCGGGGCCTAGTGAGGCCCGGAGAAGGTGGGCGGGGCCAAACGCGGCC
Source organism: Microtus ochrogaster (assembly GCF_000317375.1). Taxonomy (NCBI): domain Eukaryota; kingdom Metazoa; phylum Chordata; class Mammalia; order Rodentia; family Cricetidae; genus Microtus; species Microtus ochrogaster. The sequence goes on along the minus strand of NW_004949127.1, from coordinate 2,759,416 downwards.
GAAAGCGAGTGAGCCGGGCCGAACGCGGCCGAGCGGGGGCGTGGGCAGGGCCGAAAGCGGCCGAAAGCAAGTGAGCAGGGCCGAACGCGGCCGAGCGGGGCTTGGGCGGGGCCGAAAGCGGCCGAGAGGGAGTGAGCGGAGCCGAACGCGGTCCGGAGGGTTGGGCGGGGTCTAACGCGGCGGGGAGGGGTGGGCGGTGTCCTCCGAGGTTGGCAGCCTGGAGGAGGTCGCAGCCAGCTCAGAGAAAGAGGCGGAGAGACTTTCCCTGCCCAAGACCTGCTCTGCAGGAGGAGGGGCGCTTGAGGTTTGACTCATTTCTCTGGATTCCTCAAGGATATATGCCAATCTTCTTGTAAATACGTTTGAAGTATAACTAACTGCCCACACTTCCCTCGCTCGTCTACTTATAATTATTAGCTGTTCTTACTAGTTATGTTCCCCTAGCCACCAAGCCATTTGCCATTTGTAACTCCAATAGCTGTGATACTTCTGGAAATTCTGGTTGATTTTGATTGTGTACACGCACAATAATTACAGTCTAATGACAGAAAATATTTACTGCAGATCTCTCAGTGCACAATTTAGAGCGCCAGGTCCTGCTCTTGACCTGTTGGGTAACCTGAGAAACTGACCACTAGTTAGGGAGCTTGGGAAAAGATAAAAGAGAAGTTCCTTTTTTTTTTTTTTTTTTTTTTGGATTTTTGAGACAGGGTTTCTCTGTAGCTTTGGAGCCTGTCCTGGAACTAGCTCTGTAGACCAGGCTGGTCTCAAACTCACAGAGATCCGCCTGCCT